>NC_060067.1:79559090-79862121 GCF_922984935.1 Meles meles | reverse complement strand
GATTCCTGGACTTGTCAAACAGCTGTGTGACCTAGTTTAAATACCTCTCTGCAGCTAAGTATACAGGGATTATATTACTACCAATCCTCTAGACTGTTTTTGAGGACTAAATAACTAATTAGAATAATGTCTAGTGCCTTAAAATCATTAGCTAGTTTTCCTCTTATTCATATAAATAAATTAATATTTGGGGGAATTCTGATTCCATAAAAATAGAAAAGAAAGGTGTAAAAAATATATCATCCAAAAAAAATATTTCCAGTTAGAGTTGAAATACAATCATCAACCCAGAATACAGTAAAATTCCATGTCCTCAACACTGTATGTATGTGAATATCTACAACATTACTCTGCAAAATAATTTCTTAATTCTGTACAATAAAACCACAAGATGTACTCCATTAAAGGTACCAATTCTTCATCCTAACAATTTCTGTTTCTGAATCATATCATGATAAAAAATAAAGATAAAATCAGAACATCTTATTTTATAAAGTCATGAAGTACAGAAACTGCACAACCTACACAATGACAAAGTTAGAAATTTTAAGTATATATTCTCATCTCATTATTATCTTTGTCTTCATAATAAATCAATTTTGTACCTTTTTCCTTCTCATTATGCTATTTATCATAAGAGAAAGAGCAATCAGAATTATAATAATACACAAATGAATTGAACATTATGGTACCATTCTTCATAACTTTGATATATTTCAAGTCTGTACTTGATTTTTTGTAATTTCATTATACCTTGTCACATTAACAAAGTTGTAAATATTAACTCAAACACAAGTTATCATTGCAGAGATATATCTTTTTTTTTATCTTTTTAGCTCACATTAGGACTCAAAGTATCATAAATTAAGTTTCCACAAGGATCATGTAAGTGGATAATTATAGGATGTAATGCATTTTGTAGGTGAAAGGAGCAAATTTTATATATTAATATGTAGTATGAATGTCAAAATAAAACATATTTAAAACTTGAAGTAAAGAAAAATGTTGCAATTATAATCTAATGAGAAGCTACCATCATAGAGTATAAGGAAATATTAATGACTATTTTATAAATTCATAAGAATCATAGCAGAAATATAAGGAAATTTTTCATATAATATATTTTACAAAGGATTATGAATTGTGGAAGAAAAAATCAAATTAAAAGTTTTTAATTCAGTTAAGGAATTTTCAGTTTACTTCATATAATTCAGTGGTCATATGAATACCAGATGTATATCACATTTTGTTCAACATTTTCTCTCCAGTAGACAACAATAATAATCATTACACTAGAAGTTTTTAGCCACAGCAATAAGACAACAAAAAGAAATAAAAGGCAACCATATTGGTAAGGAAGAAGTCAAACTTTCACTGTTTGTAGACAATGGGACAGTCCATTTAGAATACCCAAAGGACTCTACCAAAAATTGCTAGAACTGATATACCAATTCAGTAAAGTCATATTATGCAAAATCAACATACAGAAACCTATTGCATTTCTTCTGTACATCAATGATGAAGCAACAGAAAGAGAAATTAAGAAAACAACCCCATTTGCAATTACACCAAAAATAATAAGATACCTAAGAATAAACCTAACCAAAGAGATGAAAGACCTGCATTCTGAAATCTAGCAGGTAGTGATGAAAGAAATTGAAGATGACCCAAAAAATGGAAATACATTCCATGCTTTGCATGGATTAGAAGAACAAATATTGTTAAAATGTCTATACTGCCCAAATTAATCTATGCATTTAATGCAATCCCTGTCAAAATGCCAACAGCATTTTTCACAGAATGAGAACAATTATAAAATGTGTATAGACTACAAAGACCCTGAATAGCCAAAGCAATCTTGAAAAAGAAAAACAAAGTTGAAGGCATCACAATTCCAGCTTTCCAGTTTTATTACAAAGCTGTAGTAATCAAAACAATATGGTACAATATGGCACAAAAATAAACACAAACAATGGTACAGAAAAACCACAAATAAACCCATAACTCTATAGTCAATTCATCTTCAACAATGCAGGAAAGAGTATCTAATGGGTAAAGGACAGACTCTTCAAAAAATGGTGTTGGAGAAACTGGAGAGAAACATGCAAAAGAAAGAAACTGTGGACCACTTTCTTACACCATACACAAAAATAAATCCAAAGTGGACTAAAGACCTAAATATGAGAACCAAAACCATAAAATCCTAGAGAACACAGACAGTAACCTCTTTGTCATCAGCCATAACAATTTTTATTCTAGATACATCTCCTGAGGCAAGGGAAACAAAAGCAAAAAATGAACTATTGGGACTCATCAAAATAAGAAGTTTCTGCACAGCAAAGAAAATAATGAACAAAACTAAAATGCAACACATAGAATGGCAGAAGATATTAGCAAATGACATATTGGATAAAGAGTTTAGTATCCAAAATACATAAGAACTTATAAAACTCAACATGCAAAAACCACATTATCCAACTTAAAAATGGGCAGAAGATATGAGTAGATATTTCTCCAAAGAACACACCCAGATGGCCAGCAGACACATGAAAAGATATTCATCATCACTTACCATCAGGAAAATACCAATTAAAAGTATAATGAGATCTCATCTCACACCTGTTAGAATGGCTAAAATGAACAACACAAGGAACAGGTGTAGATAAGGATGTGGAGAAACATCAAGTGTCCCTACATTCATGCACTGTTGGTGGGAATGTCAACTAGTGCAGCCACTGCAAAAAAAACAGTATGGAGGTTCCTCAGAAAGTTAAAAACAAGAACTACCCTACAATCCAGTAATCACACTACTGGTATTAACCCAAAGAATACAGAACAGTAGTTCGAAGGGATACATGCACCTCTATGTTTATAGTCTCATTATTTACCATACCCAACATATGGAAGCAGCCCAAGTGTCCATCAACTGATGAATGGATAAAGAAGAGGCACACACAGAAGCACACAAATGGAACACTATTCAGTCATACAAAAAATGGAATCTTGCCATTTGCAACAACATGGATAGAGCTAGAGAGTAGAATGCTAAGTGAAATTAAGTCAGAGAAAGACAAATACTATATGATTTCACTCACTTGTGGAATTTAAGAAAAAAAAAACACAAATGAACAAAGGAAAAAAAGAAAGAGAGAGAGAAGGTCACACACAAACCAAGAAATAGATCCCTAAGTATAGAGAAAAAATTGATGGTTACCAGAGGGGAGGTGAGTAGGGGGATGGATGAAAGAGGTGATGGGGAGTAAGGAGTGCACTTGCTATGATGAGCAGCAGGTGATGTAAGGAATTGTTGACTCACTGTATTGTATACCAGAAACTAATAGAACACTGTTAACTAAATGGAATTAAAATTAAAAATAAATAAATAAATAAATAAATAAATAAATGAAATAAAGTGAACGATATTTCTTCTTTGGTAGTTTTCCAAAAACATTTTTGAATGTATGCATAGAATTGTTAAGTGCATTTCCTTCCACTATAGATATTGTGTATTTTCTCTTTATATTTTCCTAATGCAGTAAATAACAGTGCCTGAGTTTTTTGAATGTTAGTGCAAACTTGCATTCCTGGAATGAGTCCATCTTGGTCATTAAGTATTAATTTTAATTGTAGCTGTATCTGTTAGCTAACATTTTGTTTATAATTCTTGAATGAATTATCACAACATCTATTGATCTACATTTTCCTTGTTCAATTTTTTTCATCTTTTCATTATGAAGTATATCCTAAATTATTCACTGGCTTGAGAATTTTTTGTTTCTTATTTCATACTTTGGAAGAGTTTATGTAAGCATAACTTTCTTTTTTTGGTGTTACTACTAAGTTTTTTTTTTTTTTTTTAAATTTCAGGATAGTTAACATGCAATCTTATAGTTCATGTGTAAAATATATTGATCCAATAATTCTATTCTTTTTTTTCTTGATGAGTTTTTCTAGATGTTTTCAATACTATTATCTTTTAAAAGCACCAACTTCTGGTGGTGTCAAATTCCTCGATTGTAAAATTCTTTTTTCTACTTTAATGGATTTATCTCTAATTTCTTTCATTTCGCTTTTGTTGGATTTTAATATTTATTATTATAGAAGTTATTGAGATAGTTAGGTTATTGATTTTTTGAAATATAGTGGAAATTTTATCCTAAGCATGACTTTGGTTGCATCATATTGGTTTTGATGTACTGTATTTTCTTTGTCATTAATTCCCATAATGATCCCTTCTCTTTGAAATAGATTATCTGAGTGAGTATAAAAAAATTATACAAGTATGAGTATAATTTTCAATTTCCAATTTATATTTTCAAATATTTGGAGGTTTTCTATTTTAATTGATTTCCATTTTAATTCTGATGTGATTGGGCAAGATATTCTGAAGGATTTCAACATGTTTTTAAGGTTCATTGAGCTGTGTATTTTATCTCATGATCTAGTCTGTTTTGGAATCTGTCCTATATGCACTTGGAAAAGTGTGATTCAAAGTATTTTAAATATAGAGTTCTATTTATGTCCGGTAGGTCTAATTGCTAACATGTTATTCAAACTTCTTGATCTCATTTTTTTTTCCCATTTTATTTATTTTTTCAGCGTAACAGTATTCATTGTTTTTGCACAACACCCAGTGCTCCATGCAAAACGTGCCCTCCCTATTACCCACCACCTGTTCCCCCAACCTCCCACCCCTGACTCTTCAAAACCCTCAGGTTGTTTTTCAGAGTCCATAGTCTCTTATGGTTCACCTCCCCTTCCAATTTCCCTCAACTTCCTTCTCCTTTCCATCTCCCAATGATATAGACAAATTTCCTTTATAACTGTTCAAATAAAAATAATTACAGGACACTTATTTGTGGAGCATAACAAATGTCCTGTAATTATTTTTATTTGAACAGTTATAAAGGAAATTTGTCTATATCTTAAGAAGAGAGACAGTAATCCCCCTATTTTATATACAATTAAAGTACCTCTACCTTAATATTGCTGTTTTTATTTTTTATTTTTTTAATTTATTTATTTGACAGAGAGATCACAAGCAGGCAGAGACGCAGGCAGAGAGAAAGGAGGAAGCAGGCTCTCTGCTCAGCAGGGATGAAATCGGATGCGGGGCTCGATTTCAGGACCCTGAGATCATGACCTGAGCCGAAAGCAGAGGCTTAACCCACTGAGCCACCCAGGCGCCCCGATATTGGTGTTTTTAAAGCAAAGTAATAACAACAACAATATTTTACTTCCTTAATAAAAACACAAAAATAAAAGATAATTAATTAGTACTATCCAAAACGTGGTTTGTTAAATGTAGGTAACCATGCTGGTCTTTACCACATGTGCTTCTCTTTTTCTTTATTTCTTTGTATACCCTCAATTTACATCAAGTAAAACTAACAGCTTGAAAAATATGGAGAATGAAATGATCAAAAAATAATACATGGCACAGTTGCAGGTTAAAAAAAATTACTCTTTGGAGAAAAAATGCTAATTGTCACTATAAAAGAAGCAAAATACAACAGAAATTCTCTGATGTTATACTCTTAGTTATGGTTTTCAATAAATCCCAATCAATGTCTAATCATCATTTAGATCAGTGAGGTAATCCACAGCTCTGAACTAGTCAATTTTAATCCCATATATAGCTAAACACTATATATAGAAAGATACTTGCCATGTCCTGAATTAGACTCAACATGTGTAAGTTGCTTTAGTAAGCGTATCCCAAGAAAAACTTTATTACAATTTTAAAACCACTAAGTACATTTAACATAGCCTTTTCACTTTTCTTATAAATATATATAAATACCTTTATAATAATAAAGGTATTTTTTCTAAATATCTGATAATTAATCAAGATCAAAGATGTAAAGTTATCTCCATTTTGTAATAATCTACTGACATCAGGAATCATTTTGGTAATAAAACACTGTTAAATAAATTAATTACTGAAATAATTAGTTAAAAAATACACATTTGCTAAAAACAAATATACACACACACACACAAACCAAAGAAACAATTTACCAAATATTCCTAGATCCTATTTGCTAGATCTAAATTCTACTCCAAGCTATTTAGGTGGAAACATCATCCACTGAAATTAGGGATAGTTACAGATGAGTATGTAATGGGAGAATTTAGCCTCTGATCTCTTCAAACACTGTACTTATAAAGCTTCTAACAATTCAAATGAAACTCATTAACTAATTAGAGTACAGAAATTGAACAGAGCCCCTGACCTCTTTTGGTTCAACTTATAGTTGTTTTCCTTCCAAATACTGCTTCATCAATGTGAGTTATAATTTCACATGAAGTGTCAATAAATCCTTCATAGTAGACAAAAACAGAAGAGTAGGAAAATTTCCACTAAAAGAGGCTATAAAGTGTGTGGTTTTAATATACTTTATTTTTACAATTATGATTTTTAAAGACATTTTTTCTAGGTCCTATTTTTACTTGGTATGTAAAAATAATAGTGCATTTTCAGCATACCTGTTGATGACTTTACAAACAATCATGAATCAACAGCTTTGTTGGAGGAGACACAAATTTCATTAACACTGTTATGTGATTATCTTTCCATTCAAAACTTGACTGATATGAGTCCAGTATGTCCATTTTATTACACAGCCTAAAGAAATTGAACATAAGTCTCTGAATCCCTGCTGATCTCTGAATCTCCTTTTAGGTAGTTAAGGAGGTTCTTAACATCCTCAACTCTAAATGGAATGTGTAGTCTGAGTTATTCTCTGGCTTACTTAGACTAGTTCTAGTGTCTATCAAAAATCAATGAGAAAAAAAAAAATTTAGAAGGGGAGGCGAACCATAAGAGACTATGGACTCTGAAAAACAACCTAAGGGTTTTGAAGGGTCAGGGGTGGGAGGTTGGGGGAACAGGTGGTGGGTAATAGGGAGGGCACGTTTTGCATGGAGCACTGGGTGTTGTGCGAAAACAACGAATACTGTTACGCTGAAAAAATAAATAAAATGGGAAAAAAATGCAAAAAAAAATCAATGAGAATGTTTGATGACTTTAGTGACGTTCAGAGGTTAAAAGTAGAAGTCATATTTATCATTACTGAAACAAATTACTTTTATTTTATTTATTTTTTAAAGAATTTTTTTTATTCATTTATTTGAAAGAGAGAGAGGAATGAGAACACAAGCAGAGGGAGCGGCAGAGGGAGGCTCTCGGCTGATCAGGAAGTCCAATGCGGGGCTCTATTCTAGGACCTGGGGATCATGACTTGAGCTGAAGGCAGACATTAACTGACTGAGCCACCCAGGTGTCCTCACAAATTACTTTTATTTTGAAACTGTTTTGGATCACACACTCCTGTTAGCTGCCAGGAATACATACCGAACACGCCTTAAGATTCTAATGAATATCGTCTTGGCAGAAATCTAGCACTTCTTGAACCATTCTACTTACTACATTACAGGAGGTCAAAATAAAAAATAATTGAGAGGATATAAATGTGATTTAAATAATGTTACGTCTTCCTCCAGTCTTATTATGCCTAACTAGAATAGACATCTGTTGTTCTTTCAACTGATAGAATTTGTTTAAATAAATAGAGATGAATACAAGATATTTTAATACAGATCTTTAAGATGGGGGACACTGATAAGTTTAAGTATTTCCTAAGCTTCTAATTACATGATGAAAGATGTCACATAATGCTTCAAGTCAGTTAACCTTCCACATTAAAAACAAAATTTATAAGTTCCCAATTATATAGACACAATATAAAGATCTGAAAAAGACATGTATCTCACATCCTAAGCATTTCTAGGTTATTGGTATGCACAGCTCTCAAATAAGGTCACTTTTTACTCTAAGAACTTGAGGGTAAAAAAGATTTTATATTCTTAGTATTATAACATAAATCTGGAATGTTTTCCCAAAATTCAAACACTCCTTTTCCAAACTTAAAAGCTGAAGTTTAAAAGATCATTTATTTTTCTTTATATTATTATAACATAAGCCTGAATAGAAAAATGGCGTGCTTAATTTGTATAAAAATGAAAAGCAAAATGATAATATAAACAAAGTAAAAATAAGCTATAGTCTTTCAATTCAGGAATCCTACTCCTAAGAGCTACATGGAGAAAAGTGATTGAAAAATGAACATAACCTATTAAAAATATAATATCTAAAATAACACAGGTATGTATCAGACTGTGTATCTATGGTACAAATAAAGTAGAGATACCAGTTTATAAAATATTATGCAATATTTTAAATTTACAATTTAGAAGCAATTCTAAATATTTTTAATATTTTATTTTATTTTATTTTAGTAGGTTCCATGCCCAGTGTGGTGCTTGAACTCACAAGCCTAAAATCAAGACCTGAGCTGAAATCAAGCTTAACTGACTGAGCCACCAAGCTGCCCCAATGCAATTGTAAATATAAATAAATCCAATTTTATATGCTATTTATATATGTAGTTAATCTAGTTAAAAACACAAGACTGCTTAAATTAGTTCCAATGAACAGAGCATTTGGGGGAATGGTTGCCAACATTCTCAAGGAATTCAGAGCAACTTACTAGTCAAGTCTGAGGAATGGCAAGAACCGGGAAAGGTCTAAAGCAAACTACAGTTAGCCTGCAGAGTTTTCCACTCTGGTGCTCCACAGGTTACTTTACGTATCTGTTTCTTTCATGTTTCTTTCTGTCATGTTGACAAATGACACAGCCTATTTGAGTCCTAATTAAAAGTTCAGTGGAGAAAAGTTATTTTGCCTGTTCCCTCCCAATAAGGGCATGAGCATTCTGACCACGGCGGCTAAAATGTTAGGGACAGAGTCATATAATTATTGCCCAATCTTCGGGAACTTTGGGTTGAAGAGGATCTCTGAGAAAGGGCTATGACAAGGAAAACCAGGATGCGTTCCAATCCGACATTTATAAAACGCCCAGAAGGGGAAATTAAAAGACAGCTTGGGGGTTATCTAATGAGTCTGATTTTAATATAAAACTTTCTGTTAATATTATACCACTCTTTACAAAATTATTTTATTATCGTTCTTTATTCTTTTAATACCCTCTGGCATCTTTCTCACAGACCATATTTTAATGAATTTTTTCCCTCTGTCTGAAAAATATTGTTAATTCTTTCTGTATATTAATAGCTCTCATTCATTTGCTAGCCTTAGGTACTTGCTACAAACACATACATTTAACATTAGGAGATTTATTGATAAGTTAAGGTCCTTAATATCATAGAAGCCAAGAAATTTTCTAGTGCATAATTTAAACATTATTCTAACTTCACTCAGAGTTTTGTTTGTTTGTGTTCCTAAAATTCCTTAATAGTTATCACCTAGTTCTGTGGCAACTAACGCCTAGATAGTAACTGAGAAACTATTAATATTCCCTAGAGCCAAAAACCAAGGGAAAGAGAGAGCGAGCCAGAACCCTGATAAGGAGACAAATAAAAAGACTGCTCTCTTCAGAGAAGTGGTGCCATCTGTTCATAGGATACCCACAGCTATATTATGGGAATTAACAGAGAGAACTCGGGTGAATCGATACTTTGAATGGACTCATCACTCTCTCCAGCTTCCTGCTAGGATCCTCCACTGGCCCCAACCAATGGAAAGCTACAGAATGAGGAAGCCTATAAATATAATCATGGATTTCTTGGCCTCTTTGGAGTTATTGCATGTCACTTTTCATTTTCCATACTATTATTAAGTTTTCTGATAGCAAGTCTGTTCTATTTAAAGAATCCTTCCGTAACATATATATTGCATTTCACATGTAAAAACAGTCCATCATCGGTTTCCTTGTGAAACTGTAGTTTGTTTCTCACTCAGTGGCATAGGCTTCATCTAGGCATTCCTCATAGCTTATTTGTAACTTCATTTTCTGAGGGTTAGATATCTGGTTTTCATGGTTCATATTTACTTATCAACTATATATGTGTTAAAAGGTAAAGTGAGGCATGTTAAAAATTTGAAGTTTATTTGAGCAAAAGATCGATTCCACTGCCAAAGTGGAAGTGGCTAAGAGCTCCAGGGACACAACTTAGATTTTATAAAGAAAAGGTGGAAGTGAAGTAAGAAAATTATTGACCATCAGCAGCTTTAAGCTGTATTTGGCTGTTTAGGGTTTTCCTGAAGTTTCAACTTGGTACCTTTGGTACAACTGGTGAGTCATTCACAGGCTTAGCTTTGGGTTTGCTTACACATTCTGCTGTGGCATTAGAGCCATCTCAGTCTATTAGTCTCTTTGTTTAGTTAATTTAAACCATGTAAAGCAGTTTTAAATTTGCCAAGCTTTACTTCTGTGAGAAACAAATATACCGGGGCGCCTGGGTGGCTCAGTGGGTTAAAGCCTCTGCCTTCAGCTCAGGTCATGATCCCACGGTTCTGGGATCGAGCCCAGCATCAGGCTCTCTGCTTGGCAGGAAGCCTGCTTCCTCCTCTCTCTCTCTGCCTGCCTCTGCCTACTTGTAATCGCTGTCTGTCAAATAAATTAAAAAAAAAAAAAGAAACAAATATACCAATTTAAATCTAGTGGTTTGTAATTTATAATTCTATGCATTTCCTTTTAACCACTACTTTAACTGCACATAACAAATGTTTATATGTTGAATTTGAGTTTTATTCTGCTCAATATATTTGTTAATTTTCTTTGAAACTTACTTTTTGATCCACAATTAAAAAAAAAACTCGTGTTAAATTTTCAAATATTTGGACCACTTTAGATATCTTTTTGTTATTGATTTCTAGTTTAATCCACCTATGGTCTGAACATAACTTTAAATAATATTGCACTGCTTCATGCCTCCACTACATTAAACTACTGTTCCTCTTCCTCAGATCCATGACATAAAGGATGTTTTCTTAGCAGTTCTGCAATGTTTTTTGTATGCCCCATTAAGATTCATGAAGATCAAAAGCTTCTGCACAGCAAAGGAAACAGTCAACAAAACAAAAAGGCAACCCACGGAATGGGAGAAGATATTTGCAAATGACAGTACAGACAAAAGGTTGATATCCAGGATCTATAAAGAACTCCTCAAACTCAACACACACAAAACAGATAATCATATCAAAAAATGGGCAGAAGAAATGAACAGACACTTCTCCAATGAAGACATACAAATGGCTATCAGACTCATGAAAAAATGCTCATCATCACTAGCCATCAGGGAGATTCAAATCAAAACCACATTGAGATATCACCTTACACCAGTTAGAATGGCCAAAATTAGCAAGACAGGAAACAACGTGTGTTCGAGAGGATGTGGAGAAAGGGGAACCCTCTTACACTGTTGGTGGGAATGCAAGTTGGTGCAGCCACTTTGGAGAACAGTGTGGAGATTCCTCAAGAAATTAAAAATAGAGCTTCCCTATGACCCTGAAATTGCACTACTGGGTATTTACCCAAAAGATACAGATGTAGTGAAAAGAAGGGCCATCTGTACCCCAATGTTTATAGCAGCAATGGCCACGGTCGCCAAACTGTGGAAAGAACCAAGATGCCCTTCACAGGATGAATGGATAAGGAAGATGTGGTCCATATACACGATGGAGTATTATGCCTCCATCAGAAAGGATGAATACCTAACATTTGTAGCAACATGGACGGGACTGGAAGAGATTATGCTGAGTGAAATAAGTCAAGCAGAGAGAGTCAAGTATCATATGGTTTCACTTATTTGTGGAACATAACAAATAACATGGAGGACATGGGGAGATGGAGAGGAGAAGGGAGTTGAGGGAAATTGGAAGGGGAGATGAACCATGAGAGACTATGGACTCTGAAAAACAACCAGAGGGCTTTGAAGGGGCGGAGGGTGAGAGGTTGGGGAACCAGGTGGTGGGTAATAAGGAGGGCATGTATTGCATGGAGCACTAGGTGTGGTGCAAAATCAATGAATACTGTTACGCTGAAAAGAAATTTTAAAAAAGTGGAAAAAGAAAAAAAAAGATTCATGAAGTAAAAGCCTAGAAGACATTGGGACTCTCCCCAGAGGCTACAGTTTCTTTTACCATTGTGCATTCAACTGGTTTCACCAATTTACTATTTACCCTAGCTAATTTTTTCTAAATGCTTCTTACTAACAGCTCAAGTGAACCAGGGCTTTCGTCTCCCTGAGTCTGCTTATGTTACATATCCGTGGGTCAGCCTATATTCATAATGAACATAATGAGTTAAAAAAAAAGAAGGCATATTTTTGTTTAGCTTCATTTTTGTTGGTTTATTTCTTTCAGTTTGAGATGAAACCCTTTTCAACTCGCTGCATCCTGAGTAGAAGCTGGAAGTACGGAAGTTTATACCTAACATTTTTAATAAATTCCTGTCTTACTTACCTCAGAATTCCTTACATATCTTTCAAGTAAGAGTCCTGATAATATAGTATTTGAAAAACAATTGGTACTTGTTAAATGGAGAATATAAAAATTACTTTGAGATGAAAATGATATGAGAATATGAGGTTTGGAATTAATAACAATCAGATAATGCTATCAAATAGGATGAGTAGAGAAACTGGAGAACTCGAGAAAAATAAGGAGACAGGTAACTAACTGGCATGAGCTGGGAACTAAATGTGAACTAATGTGAACTAAAACTTGTAGCATCAAGCCAGACTACAATTATGGATTTGGCTAATAAAGAAGAGATCAGTTAAAACAAAGACTTGGAGGGTGAAAACAAACTGATATTGGCATGAATTAATTTTTGGTCAATTCAACTGTTAGAGAATATTTCAGTAAACATTAGTACCTGGGAAAAAGTATGTTCACAACTTTGAAACTAATCATGAAAGATACAACCTTGAAGGGATCATTAAATGTATAAAATTCTCAAAACTCAGTTTACAATTTTTATTATTATGCTTAATTCATACAGTAACTCTGGTTAATATTATTATCATTTCACAAACTACTGAAGTACAGTTAGGTAACTGACATGAAGTAATCTTGCCACAACATTTGTGCCCCATATTAGCTGATTCTGACAATTTCTTTTGGGTATACAGTTAATGTTTTTTAGTTTGTTTAGATTCATTAGACTAGTGTGATAAATCCATATCAAAGGTGTTTCCAATAAATGTTGCCAATCAAATAGACTCTGGACAAATGACCACTAACTAGTATTATATTAGATATTGCACTCAAGTCCCTGCTATAAGAACTAATAGAAAGGCCTCAATAAAATACAGTTGCTAAGAAAAATAACTTCACTAAAGAATGGCTCCAAAATCTGCCCATCTATGACCATTTAGAAAGATTGTATTAGTAAAGGCTCTGTAATATTTTGTGAAGTATTACCATGTCTAAGGGTTTTGTTGACATTGACATAATTGACCTAGAGTCCCATGTAAGTTTGCATTTCACATAATGACTTGACATACATATATTGACATACTGACATACTTATATCGCAAAATTTGTTAACAATAAGGTAACAGCCATCTTCTCACATAGTTACTAGTTTTGTATTTTTTTTTCCTTGTGATGGGAATTTTAGGATCTTCTCTCTTAACAACTCTCAAACATAGCACAGTGTTAATATCAAATTTAAGAAAAAGAATGAGAGGGGGGGAAAGCTTAAACTCTGTCTGTGTGCTCTAACAGAAATGATATTCATGAAAAGAGGATTATCAAGGACTAGAAGTTGTAGCAATTTTTGCAGAGATTAGTTAATTAATATAAGGGTCATTCTTGGCTTTATATGAAGATTTCAACCTATCTATGTTACTCTGACTCATTAAGTTCAACCAGTACTTTTTCTGTCCCAATATAATTGTTCCTTTGGAGTCATGATGCTGCCACAAAGTGAAAATCAATATTTACCATTATGAGTTGTGGCTTATAATAACAACGATTATTATAAGATGGAGTCTATTAATAATATAGGGTTTTTTCATATCAAGAATGCTAAGCAAATAATATTTAGCGAAAATTAGAACAAACTCCATAGCAAAGAAAAGCAAGACCAGAGATTATTAGATCTAGGTACATGACAGTGTCCCAAAGCAAAGTAGTCTTCTTAGAGAATGTCTGAGTCTGAGGCAAGAGGAGAAAGTTCAGGTAGATGAGCAGTATGCAGGTAAGATAATCATCAGTAAGCTATACTCTGCTGCATAAAACATCTTGCTGAATTATAATATTAGGGGCAGAGGGAAAGAAAGATGTAGATATTCTGGATAAAATCTAAAAGATAACAACTGAGTAGATATCTAAAGACAAATCTTACCATAAATACTGAATAAATAGAAGTTTGGCCACAAAGATATTGTTAGTGGATTTGGAGTATAATTTTGCAGCATAAACTGTACTGAGGTTAGGTTATAGCAGAATAGATACAAGCAAATCACAATGGTAGTAATGATTCCATTGATACCAAATATAGGAGTTAGGATCTATAGTTAGAATACGTGACATTATCCCCATAGATGGAATTGTGTTCCCTTAAAAATTCATATATTGAAGCCCTAACTTCCAATGTGACTGTATTTGGAAGTGGTCTCTTGTAACTACTTTAAATTACATGAGGTAATGACAGCAGAGCCCTCATGATGGAATTAGTGGCTTTATAAAAAAAGGAAGAGACAAAGACTTTTTCCTCTCTCTATCATGTGACGACACAGGAATAAGGTGGTGACCACCCACAAACTAGGAAAAGGGCTCTCACCAGGAAGGAAATTGGCTTACACTTTGATCACATGTGAGAAGTAGAAGTTAATGCCTGCTATTTGAGTCATCTGATTGAAGGTATTTTGTTATAGCAGCCTGCTTGAATTAAGATAGTTATAAATATAGTTTAGGAATTCTACTAACCTAATTCTGAATATTTTAATTTTAAATTCAAGATTCAATAACCACAGTCAATAACTGAAAAAAATACTCACATATCTAACTGGATCTAAACAAGACTGGGATGGAGATAGTTTTCTCTTCTATCTTCCCTTTTAAAAAGGAAAGAATATTGGGAGCACTTTCTTTTAAAACTACTCTTCCAAGGCATGGGCAGTTACCGCCCTACTTCTCTTTTCCACAGTACTTTTTTCATTCTTTGTATTTTCTTTTTTTTTTTTTTTAAGATTTTATTCACTTATTTGACAGATAGATATCACAAGTAGGCAGAGAGGCAGGCAGAGAGAGGAGGAGGAAGCAGGCTCCCTGCTGAGCAGAGAGCCCGATGCGGGGCTCGATCCCAGGACCCTGGGATCATGACCTGAGCTGAAGGCAGAGGCTTTAACCCATTGAGCCACCCAGGTGCCCCCATTCTTTGTATTTTCTTATAAGTAGAAGTTAGTTATAAGAGAAGGAAGTTCAAGCACTGGACTATTTTTTGTGTACTCTGCCAATTCACTTTATAAATTGAAAAAAAGTTTGATTCTTTTTGGAATCAATATGAAATGTTATCTAGTTCATTATCTGATCTCACTCTTTCTTTCTTTCTTTCTTTCTTTTTTTTTTTTTTTTTTTATTCCCTAACAGTTACTTAGCATTTTCTGCCACAGGACCCTTTATCTAGGATATGTGGTGGGCTAGAATCCAAGTAAATAGATCTTCATTCTTGGATTTTATTGCACCCAGGAAATAGCAATAACTGTGATTAAAAGCCAGCTTTTTGTTAGATATTATATATTTATGATGATGACTTAGCTCAGCGGGGAGCCTGCTTCCCCCCCCCCCCGCCTACTTGTGATCTCTCTGTCAATTAAATGAGTAAAATCTTAAAAAAAAAAAAGAATGAGGATAGACATTTTTAAACACTGAAAAAAATGATGATCTTTGAATCACCTAGTTAATACGAAGGTGGAATAAGCTACAGTAAAAATAAAATTCTATAAATATATTGAAGAACTAAATTTAAAAAACCTTACATTTTCTGATATATAGTTTCATTTTTTTCCCCATTTGATATTGTTTCTGGACCTACTGAATAATTATGGGCTTTAATGATTGTACTATGAGAACCTTCTACATTTGGGAAAATATTTATTATCTTAGTGTTTTTAATACGTTGTAGAAACTATATAATAAAGATGCATTTTTAGTGTATCCTTTAATCTTACTACCTTACTTACATTATGCTTCACTTTTGACAAATTTTTTTCTGAATGTTTTGCTGTGTCTGTGTACAAAGCTAAAAGATTATATCTGGTACTTTTTTATCACAAAACCTGGTTCCTCTTGGATTTTGTTTATATTTTTAACCACCTGGATGAAAAGCATACTTAGGTTAAAAGAGGGCAGAGCCATCTCATCTCTCTATTTCTCATTTCCCCCAAATCAACTTTTTTATTGTGCTTTTGTGTATACTTTTATATTGTGTTTATGGCAGCTAAAGCTAGATTCATACCAGATTGACTGAACATTGTCATTAAAATGAACTTCTGGGACTAGATGAACTGATGGCCCTTGCATAGCATGTTTTCTTCCGTTACATACCAACAGTGACTTATGGATGACTCCACTGAAACTACTTTAGTATCTGAATGTGATGCCTGACAAGAGAGTCCTGTGTATCAGTAAACTAGAACAGTCTACCTTGAACAGGCTGATATTTTATTTATGTTGCACTCTCTTAGTTTCTCCAGGGAGAGTCTTTCTCAGTTCAGTTTTCCAATTATTCCATTGATTTTGGCAGGACCAAGGTACTGGCCTAAAAATAGAGCACATGTAGGCTTAATTTTTTAAGATCTTTGCACCAATTGAGAGTTGAGAACTTTTATTTATTGGACACAAAGCCAGGTAATATTGCAGAAGCATGCTATGGTGCAGTGATATATAGACATTGGGTATACAGAGTTACCCCCGGGGCTTATTGAAACATTCCCTACCTCCAGAGACTATGATTCAGACTGCTGTGGTAAGGTTGAGGGATATATATTTTATCATGAATTCCCAGAGGATTTTGATGCAGACTGCTGGATCAGTACTTTATAGAAAGCCAGAACACTGGAGTAAGCATGATGATGTTGGTTAGTCAAACTCACATTTAATTTAAGCTAGAGAATGTCTAATACTGTAGAATTTCTCTGAGTATTGAAAATCTGACATAATTATTCAATAAATGTTATTTTCCTTCCATTTTGTTTAATCCAAGACATATACTTTAATTTAGAATGCTTAAAGTGGAACTTCTTCCATTTAAATTAAATAAATCTGTGGCCTCTACTAACTTAAAAGCTCCTCTAATATACTTTAACAACACCAACTTTTTGAAGAAAAGAGATTTTACCTAACACTATGCATATTCCTGAACATAGCACACACTATATTTATGTTGATACTTTCCAGCTTCTTCATTTGTGCCAATTCATTGAATTTTTATTTTTAAATATCTCATCCTACAGATTCATTTACACAAGATTTAAGCATTTTAATTTTCTTGTCATCTTTGAGGAAATATATCAAATAATACCCAAAATTTAGAACACATACAGAACAGGTGCAGCTATCTTTTAATTGGGATACATTTGACTTGCTATGTAGGGCAAATTAAGCCATCTTTTCAACAGCTCAATTTGTGAGGACACAATAGTAACATGATAGTTCTTACCTAACCAGTAACGATATAGTCACAGTAAGAGGGGAAAATAATGGTAAGAAGAAAGGGAATGGTATAATATTTAAAGCCTTCTGAAAAATCCTTACCAGTTTGAAGATTTATATCCTCCTAATTTTTTATGATTAACAGTTTCTGTCTGGTATAGAGAATTATCAGCCTAAGTACATAAGCAACAATCAAAGCTAAAATTCCTTGCAGAGGAAACCTGTACAATTTAATCCTGAAAAAAAAGTATTTACACTCCCAAAGATAAAATAACCTTGAAGATTAAAGTAAGGAAAGTTTCAAAACACACTTGCACATTTTCTAATGAAATGACAAAGTTGTTTCCATTCTAGAAAGCATTTTTGACAAAGTCCCATATCTGAGGTTAATGACACTATCTTAAGGGCATGAGTCTTGGAGGAGAGTGGAGTTGGTTCAGGAAATTGAAGGAAAAGGAGAGGGAAAAAATATATATGGATGAGAGGACATAGTACAAGTCACTAAAAAATAAAAATGAAAACATGTGATCAGGAATATGAGCTACTCTAGTATATGTGCTGCCGAAGCGAGCACAGGAATATGAGCTACCCTAAAACTCAAATAAGAAGCATATCAACACAAAAACAAGTTGTAAAAATGTGTAAATGCTTGTGACTAATTTTTTCAGGTTATGTCCAAATAAACATTCAAATAATCATAATAAAAAGATGTGTCAAAGCTTCTCCATGCCGAACAATGGTAATTCAATTTGCTCTTGCATGAAAATATTCTTTACCAGGTCCCTAAGTAATAACTGCAGGATTTAGCACAAAGTATGAAGGTGCAAAGTGATTTGTATATTCCAAATAAATAAATGAGCAACAGTAGTGGGCTGAAGCGCTTCTCATTTCTTATTTCTCTCATTAATGAATAATTCTCCACACACCATCTAAAAAAGGAAATTGTTGTACTTAGCTCTTTAGCCAATTGACAAGTTGACATCCTTATAATGTACTTTATGATTAACCACAATCAAAATCACAATGAAGAATAGACTGAACTACAAAGAGAAGATAATACCTTATAATATTAGCTATCAATAGAATATTTTATTAATTTTATTTCTAGAATTTTTCTGCTATGTTGTCACTTACCAAGCAATCATTTAAGGTCTATTTGCATGAACTAGGATTAAATTCTTTTAGGGACCACTTGAGTTAACTATACAGTTAAGAATTTAAAAAGCATGTTCATTTATATGATTTGATGAATATTTACAAAATGTCATATGGAAAATGTGGTCTAACAGTCTTGGTATAAGAGTCATGGGAAAATAAGAGCAATGAAGTGGACAGGAATTATTCTTAAAACTGAAACATGTTGAGCTTGGTCTTGAACAAGGGCTATAAATTTTTGTGAAGAAGATGGAAATGGTAGAACTATGATGTAAGTTTGAAAATAAGTGAATGGTCAAATTTTCTAAAGTGGTGGTTATATAAATTTGGAAGCAATTAAATGAAAGCTATTAAACAAATAAAATAGAAAACAAGGAGAGTTTTGAGTAGAATGATTGTGTAATGGCGTATTACTTGAAATAGATCATTGGTCACTTGTGGGAGGAACTAGGATTGGAGGTTAATGAAAACCTAGGACTTATTGAAGAGATATCCAGATATGCAAAAGAATCTGTCCTAGATACAATGATAGTTATAATCCATCCATAAGCTCACCTTCATACCTTCAATAACCTATCCTTCTAGCTTACTCCTTGTACCTTACTCCAATAATTCTTCGGCTCCACCAGCGTCTCCATGGTGTTTGTACCGATCAACTTTTCCCTATTTAACCCTTTGGTATTCTTGTTCCCCAGCTTGTATTATTTATATTCTATAAACAATCATTTCTCTTAGATACTACTTCTTCCCTTCCTTTGTAATTCCTTGTCCCTCTCTTATTGTGTATTATCACTTGGAAAAAACAAACTTGATTAAATCCAAATCTTTCCCTACTCTGAACATGCATCAGTGCAGCAAAATGTGGCTAGAGAAAAACATACTACCCTAACAATTGGTATCACTTAAAAATAAAGATAAACATCAAGTCAGTCAAAAAATATTAACTTCCAATCATCTATATGTCACTAGTGCACTGACTCCTTTTAACACTCTCCTTTCATATTCTCTTTGTCCAAAATCCCAGTAACCCCTCCCAAGCCTCATTTTTCCCAATATTCTTTTTATGAATTCTTTGAGAAAACAGATGCAATCAGAAGGATTTTCTAACAATTTTCTTTCTAATGATGTAATCATATTTCCTGCCTTCCTGACTTATATTTAAAGTTATTTGCATGGTAGATTCCATATTCTTTCTCTTTATCAAAAATATCACTCTAGTAAGTTTCCACTGGTCTTTTTTCTGTTTTCAATTTTTCTACTATATAATTCCTTCAAGCATAAAAAGTAAATTTCTCCTGTCTAAACAAAATCTTTTTTCCACAATCCCCCAGTAACTATGCTCCGTTTATTTGCTCTCCATTGCATTAATATTCCTAAAAAAGATGTAACTGTTCTGTTATATTCCTCTGCACCTATTTATTTTAATTGAGTTGTAATTGATATTTAAGAACCACTCCATTTAAAGTACACAAATAAATGAGCTTTAACGCATGTAGACAGCCATGAAACCATCAATACAATTCAGTATACATGTATGGTACACTATAAAATTTCTTCATAACACCTGCCCATCCTTCTCTGAGGCCCTTTTGTATCTCCATCTTTTCCACTGCCCCATACCTAGTCAGCCATTCTTCTTATTTTTGTTACTCTAGATTAATTTGGATTTTCTGAAATCGTATGTAAATATAATAATAATAATATATAATATTTTATCTTCTTTCACTCAACATAATTATTTAGAAATTCATTTATATTATGGTATACAAAAATAGTCCATTCAGTTTAATGTTCATTAGTATTCTATTGTAAGAAAATATCACGATTTATCTATTTTTTTAATTTTATTTTATTATTTGACAGAGAGAGAGAGAGCTCACAAGTAAGCAGAGAGGCAGGCAGAGGGGAGGAAGCAGAGAGGAGGGGAAGAAGATAGAAGAGGGAAGCAAGCTCTCCGCTGAGCAGAGAGCCCGATGCTGGGCTTAATCCTTCCAGGACCTTGAGATCATGACCGGAGCTGAAGGCAGAGGCTTAACCCGCTGAGCCACCCAGGTGCACCACAGTTTATCTATTTTTGAGTCATTTCAAGTTTTTATGAGTTTACCTTTGTTGACAGGTTTCTGCTTCCTGATTCAATCTCTTTACCTGTTATAGGTCTCTTAAGATTTTTTAAAATTATTATTTCTTAGTGATTCGGTCTTGGTAAATTGTATTTTCCTATGAATTTATCCATTGCTTCTGGGTTATCCATTCTATTGATATATAATTCTTTATAGGAATCATGTTATTATTTCTGTGGCATCCATTGTAATGTGTCCTCTTTCATTTCTGATTTTAGCAGGGCTCCATGTGGGGCTCAATCCTTGGACCCTGGGATCATGATCTAAACTGAAGGCAGATGCTTAACAACTGAACCACCCAGGCTCCCCTCTTTATTGTTTTCTTATTTAGAATCAATTGATCTTCTTTTTAAAGATTTTATTTATTTATTTGTTTATTGGGGAGAGTACATAGCTTGACAGGGTTCTATCTCAAGACACTGAGATCATGACCAGAGCCAGAATCAAGAGTCCCATGCTTAACCAACTGAGTCACACAGATGCCCCTGAGTCAATTGAGCTTTCTGATTTTTAAGTTCCTGAAACTTGGGAAGTTTTTGACATTGTTTTCAAATAGGCTCTCCTTTTCTTTCTCTTGGGGAGATATTTAAAATGATCAAAATCTAGGGTTTATTTTTCCCCCATACTGAGGTAAGATCCTTTTTGTTACACTACCCACTGTGCCAGAAATTATAATGTTTTCCAGTTTGGCTGGTAGTAACCTAAACTATTACCAACCCTGTGTGATGTCATGTAGCATTCCCTGCAATCCTTTAAGGCAGTTATTTCACTCATCTTGAACAGTTTCCTCACAAGCGTTCTGCTATTGATACTATGCTGAATAACTGAGCAGGGTGGAGGGAAGGCTCTGCAGATATTCAAGACGCTCTTTCTGTGGAGCTCTCGTCTCTATGATACACTGTGTTCTTCAAGCTCCAGCTGCCTTAATTTTCTCTCACACTCATCATCAGCCCCATAACTCTTTCCTGAGCTAAAACTTGAAAACTTTCTCAAGGCAGTAAGCTCTGACAAGACAGAACTCATCTTCTTTGTTTCTCTTCACTCAAACAATTTTCACCAGGTGATCTCAGTGTCTTGAAAACCATTGTTTCATATATTTTGCTTGTGTTTTAGATGTTTCAGACAAATGGGTAGGTCCTGTCCCTATATAAATCTCATTCTTCCTTAAACTCATTTCAGGTAGGTTTTCACCCAGTATTTCGCCCAATACTTCATTGCAACCATTCTTTTTAAGTTCATCATGATCTCCATATTGCTAAATCTAATGACCATTCTCATTTTTCATTTATTTCATTTCACATCAGCATTTGATATATTTCTTTTTCCTTATTTTATTTTTAGTTCACTCCCAGGATGCACATTACCAATTTTTTCTCTTATCTCATTAGCTACTCGTGTGTGTGTGTGTGTGTGTGTGTGTGTGTGTGTGTGTGTGTGAAATTCCTAGAGGGTTTTCAAATTCCTGGAAAACCTCAGGTTCAGTTATACATCTTATATGTTCCAAGTAAATCTATTCCCTTGATAACTTCATTTACTCTAATAGCTTCAGATGTCTTTTATTTGCTGACACTACAAAATACATACTTAGTAATAATACCTTTGCTCAAACTCCTAACTTCCTGCTCAATATCTCTACAAAGAAGTCTAATAACTATCTCAATATCATAATTTTCAAGACTGGACTCTGAATTTTAACTCCCAAAGCAGCTCTCCTTCCTCCTCCCTGAACCACCCATCCCTGAGACTCTCTCTTCAGCTGATGGCAAAAACATCTTTCACCCTTCCAGTAGGTCAGGCCAAAATTTTTGAAGTAATCTTTGATTCTTTCTTTCTTTCTCTCTCTCTCTCTCTCTCTCTCACTCACATCCAATACAACAGGAAATCTTGTTGTCTTTGACTTTTTAAAAGATGCATAATTTGATCATTTCTTTTTATTTCTACAGTTCCAAGTCCAAACCACTTTGCTCATTTGGATTGATGTAATATCTTCCTAATTAACATTTCTTCTCCTGCTCTGTTATCCCATAATCTCTCATTACCATGGCAGCCGAAGTCATCTTGTTAACTGTAATTTCTGTGTTCTTTTCAGATTAGAAGCCAAAACTTCAGAATGGTCTTCAAGGCTATATAATCTTCCCTCCAAACCTTGCTGGTCAGTCTAACCTTATCTTCTACTTCCCTCTTCCCTTGCTCAGTATTATTTAGACAGTCCAGTTTGCTTACCTTATCTCAAACACACCACTCAAGGCACCTTCTTAAGGCCTTTATATTGGTTGCTTTTCCTGCTTGTGAAACTTTCCCTAAATACATACCTTCCTAACCCCTTTACTTCTTTCAAATGTTCCCAAAAAGAAACACCTCAGTATGCTGCATTATAGACAAGGGACTCTAAAATTAGAAAATCTAAGCCTTTTGTGATGAGGAGTAGGTCTGCCCAAACTTTCCCCTGAATGGAGACATTATCATTATTATATAAGACAGTAAGCAAACTTGACACTACTCTGGAGGGAGACACTATATATTCAAGCAACCTTGAAAAGGTAGTCTGAAACGAAGTCATGCAGTACCCCTGTTCTCAAGACATGAACAACTGTCAAACATAACGGAAAATATTGAATAATTCATGTAAATTAATTAATAGTAATTAATATAAAGGAGTCCTCCACATTGATATGAGATAAGTAAGATTAAAAAGACGATTCATTTTTGGTGGGATCCTTGTCTGGTTTTGGGATCAAGGTGATGCTGGCCTCCAGACCAATATCCTTGATGAACACAGACACAAAAATTCTCACCAAAATACTAGCCAATCGGATTCAACAGTACATTAAAAGGATTATTCACCATGATCAAGTGGGATTTATTCCAGGGCTGCAGGGTTGGTTCAATATCTGCAAATCAATCAATGTGATAGAACACATTAATAAAAGAAAGAACAAGAACCATATGATACTCTCAATAGATGCTGAAAAAGCATTTGACAAAGTACAGCATCCCTTCCTGATCAAAACTCTTCAAAGTGTGGGGATAGAGGGCACATACCTCAATATTATCAAAGCCATCTATGAAAAACCCACCGCAAATATCATTCTCAATGGAGAAAAACTGAAAGCTTTTCCGTTAAGGTCAGGAACACGGCAGGGATGTCCATTATCACCACTGCTATTCAACATAGTACTAGAAGTCCTAGCCTCAGCAATCAGACAACAAAAAGAAATTAAAGGCATCCAAATTGGTAAAGAAGAAGTCAAACTATCACTCTTCGCAGATGATATGATACTACTATATGTGGAAAACCCAAAAGACTCCACTCCAAAACTGCTAGAACTTGTACAGGAATTCAGTAAAGTGTCAGGATATAAAATCAATGCACAGAAATCAGTTGCATTTCTGTACACCAACAACAAGACTGAAGAAAGAGAAATTAAGGAGTCAATCCCATTTACAATTGTACCCAAAACTATAAGATACCTAGGAATAAACCTAACCAAAGAGACTAAGAATCTATACACAGAAAATTATAAAGTACTCATGAAAGAAATTGAGGAAGACACAAAAAAATGGAAAAATGTTCCATGCTCCTGGATTGGAAGAATAAATATTGTGAAAATGTCTATGCTACCTAAAGCAATCTACACATTTAATGCAATCCCTATCAAAATACCATCCATTTTTTTCAAAGAAATGGAACAAATAATCCTCAAATTTATATGGAACCAGAAAAGACCTCGAATAGCCAAAGGAATATTGAAAGAGAAAGCCAAAGTTGGTGGCATCACAATTCCGGACTTCAAGCTCTATTACAAAGCTGTCATCATCAAGACAGCATGGTACTGGCACAAAAACAGACACATAGATCAGTGGAACAGAATAGAGAGCCCAGAAATCGTCCCTCAACTCTATGGTCAACTAATCTTCGACAAAGCAGGAAAGAATGTCCAATGGAAAAAAGACAGCCTCTTCAATAAATGGTGCTGGGAAAATTGGACAGCCACATGCAGAAAAATGAAATTGGACCACTTCCTTACACCACACATGAAAATAGACTCCAAATGGATGAAGGACCTCAATGTGAGAAAGGAATCCATCAAAATCCTTGAGGAGAATGCAGGCAGCAACCTCTTCGACCTCAGCCGTAGCAACATCTTCCTAGGAACAACGGCAAAGGCAAGGGAAGCAAGGGCAAAAATGAACTATTGGGATTTCATCAAGATCAAAAGCTTTTGCACAGCAAAGGAAACAGTTAACAAAACCAAAAGACAACTGACAGAATGGGAGAAGATATTTGCAAACGACATATCAGATAAAGGGCTAGTATCCAAAATCTATAAGGAACTTAGCAAACTCAACACCCAAAGAACCAACAATCCAATCAAGAAATGGGCAGAGGACATGAACAGACATTTCTGCAAAGAAGACATCCAGATGGCCAACAGACACATGAAAAAGTGCTCCACATCACTCGGCATCAGGGAAATACAAATCAAAACCACAATGAGATATCACCTCACACCAGTCAGGATGGCTAAAATTAACAAGTCAGGAAATGACAGATGCTGGCGAGGATGTGGAGAAAGGGGAACCCTCCTCCACTGTTGGTGGGAATGCAAGCTGGTCCAACCACTCTGGAAAACAGCATGGAGGTTCCTCAAAATGTTGAAAATAGAACTACCCTATGACCCAGCAATTGCACTACTGGGTATTTACCCTAAAGATACAAACATAGTGATCCGAAGGGGCACGTGTACCCGAATGTTTATAGCAGCAATGTCTATAATAGCCAGACTATTGAAAGAACCTAGATGTCCATCAACAGATGAATGGATAAAGAAGAGGTGGTATATATACACAATGGAATACTATGCAGCCATCAAAAGAAATGAAATCATGCCCTTTGCGACGACGTGGATGGAACTAGAGCGTATCATGCTTAGTGAAATAAGTCAATCGGAGAAAGACAACTATCATATGATCTCCCTGATATGAGGACATGGAGAAGCAACATGGGGGGGTAGGGGGATAGGAGAAGAATAAATGAAACAAGATGGGATTGGGAAGGAGACAAACCATAAATGACTCTTAATCTCACAAAACAAACTGGGGGTTGCTGGGGGGAGGTGGGATTGGGAGAGGGGGAGGGGGCTATGGACATTGGGGAGGGTAAGTGCTATCGTGAGTGCTGTGAAGTGTGTAAACCTGGCGATTCACAGACCTGTACCCCTGGGGATAAAAATACATTATATGTTTATTAAAAAAAAAAAAAATTTGGAAGGGGAGGCGAACCATAAGAGACTATGGACTCTGAAAAACAACCTGAGGGTTTTGAAGGGTCAGCGGTGGGAGGTTGGGGGTCAGGGGAACAGGTGGTGGGTAATGGGGAGGGCACGTTTTGCATGGAGCACTGGGTGTTGTGCAAAAAGAATGAATACTGTTACGCTGAAAAAATAAATAAAATGGGAAAAAAAAAACGATTCAGAGAATAAATATCACTATAAATGAACAATAACCATTTAAAATGCATAACAGTACTAGCTAAAAGAAAAATAAATATTGAAAATAATAAGAAATATTTCACACCTATCAAAATATCTGACAATAACGTGGTTTAGTAAGGAGTTATGCAATAAAAATAATTATACCAGTGATTGGTTATTTGTAGATGTATAAATCAATACAGTAGACAAACAAAAAAAAAACCACTTAAAATATTTAGTAAATTTAAAATTGGGCATTTTATTCCTGTGCATATACCCATGAAATTTCCCATATCTAAGCATGAGACATGTAGCTGTATGCTCATAATTAGAAAAAGAATTAAAATCACTCTAATATGAATAAAGAAGAATAAATGATATATTAATGCATTATTTATTCTGCTTGGGCTGTCATAACAAGATACCATAGATTGGGTGGCTTAAATGACAAAAATTTATTTCCTCACAGTTCTGCAGAATGGAAATTCAAGATAAAGACTTTGATTCAGTTGCTGATGAAGTCTCCCTGACTTGCAGATGGCTACCTTATCCCTATGCCTTCATATATATTCCTAAATAAACTCACATGGAAAGAAAAAGGTCTTGTCTTCCTTTTCCTTCCTACAAGGCTGCTGGTCCTGTATAGAGTCCCATCCTATGACCTCATTTAACCTTCATCATCTCCTAAAGACCTAATACAGTGAAATTCATGCTTAGGAGTCTCTCTCTCCCAGGCACCTGTGTGGTTCAGTTGGTTAAGCAACTGCCTTAGGCTCTGGTAATGATCCTGGAGTCCCGGGATTAAGCTCTGCATGGGGCTCCCTGCTCAGCAGGGAGTCTGCTTCTCCTCTGACCACCCCCCCACTCTCTCTCTCTCTCTCATTCTCTCTCTCAAAAAAGTAAATAAGATCTTTAAAAAGAAAGATTCTCTCTCTCCCTCTCACTCTGCCCCCCCCCCCCACCAACACCTCTGGCATGTGCACTCTCTCTCTCTTTTTCTATCTCTCTCTCTCAAAAAAAAAAAAAAAAAAACTTGGTTAAAAACACATAAAGCTACATGTATGTTTAAAGATTATACATATGCATAATAAGCACCAAGTGTAGAATAATTCTTATCTGTGTTGTAGAAAGAAGGAATTTTACCTGAGAAGATAATGGGACTTCAAGTGTACTATCAGTATTTGGTTAGTATACAAACATTAATTATATATTTTTATACCTTGAGTTACAAAGCTAAATCTGGACAGCACTGAAGTAAATATAAAAACAACTATACAGGGAAAACACCTTCTTCCTGTAATCCAGATAACCAAACCTTGTTATCTTATTCCTTTGCCTAAAGCATATACCAGATCCTTCCTTCACTCTCTTTTTTTTTTTTAAGCAAATACATAACTAAAGTGTCTGTCATTTTTGATTGCTAAGAACAATGAAAAAAAGATGAAGATAGCCATCCAAGGGTGAAGTGAATAAACATATCCACCAACCCTCAGGTAAGGGTGGGAATCAACTGAATCCATGGAAGTAGATTGTGGTGTCCTCGAGTGTGGAGAGGCTTGCCCTGTAGGGTTAGAAAACTGGCTAACCACTTTTTACCCTGGGCACAAGATCACTAAGCCAATGCAAATGTTTCCAATAGGCTTCACACAATTAGCCTGAGTCAGAATGTCAACTAATTTCATCAGTTTTGATCACAGACATTTTGATAATAATCAGTGGGTAGATCTTTGACAAAGCAGGAAATAATATCCAATGGAAAAAAGACATTCTTTTTAACAAATTATGTTGGGAAAACTGGAGAGCAACATGGAGAAGAATGAAACTGGACCACTTCCTTACACCATACACAAAAACAAATTCAAAATTGATGAAGGACTTAAATGTGAGACAGGAATCTATATCAAAGTCTTAGAGAAGAACACAGACAAAAACTTCTTTGACCTTGGCTGCAGCAACTTCGTACTAGACAAGTCTCCAGAGGCAGGGAAAACAAAAGCAAAAATGAACTATTGGGACTTCACCAAGATAAAAAGCTTTGCACAGCAAAGGAAACAGTCAACAAAACCAAAAGACAACCAATAGAATGGGAGAAGATATTTGCAAATGATATATCAGATAAATGGCTAGTATCCAAATCTTTAATATTAAAGTACTTCTATTAAGAAATCACACACTTTTTCATAGTTATTATTTGAATTGTTGTTTCTCATACCATGTCCCAAGAGACCTTGGGATCTACTAGTTTGATTAAATAGAGAAGAATTCCTTCAACAGATTTTTTTTTTAAAGATTTTATTTATTTATTTGGCAGAGAGAGATCACAAGTAGGCAGAGAGGCAGGCAAAGATAAAGAGAGAGGAGGAAGCAGGCTCTCTGTTGAGCAGAGAGCCCGATGCGGGGCTCGATCCCAGGATCCTGAGATCATGACCTGAGCCGAAGGCAGAGGCTTAATCCACTGAGCCACCCAGGCGCCCCCCTTCAACAGATTTTTAAGGTCCATGGTAATTTGAAAATATTGTTCAGCTTAACTCCAAAATTAGTAACTGTGTCTTGATAAATGCCTAGGACACTCAGAAGTTGATAAGTAGAAAACAGGCACCATTTATTTTCTCAGTCATCTCTTAAAGTAATGATATTATTATTCTGAACTCTAATTTGTATGTATAATTACACATGTATATACATACTCTCTCACATATCTCTTTTAACACAAACTTCCACAGGATTGCATTTTTATTCATTACCAAGAAAAGAACTACTAAATTAATGGATGTTAATAAAACATTTCTTAGTGTTTTAGTAATATTTTATAGCTAGTGGATAAAGAATTAATTTTTGTGCTTTTTTAATATAATCAGTTACATTTTACAAAGGGCGCATTTTCATTTTGGTATTTATGAATAAGCTATTTTAAAGAGAAGAGGTTATTTAGAACAATAATTCAGTGATGCCTTTAGAAATTTATAAGGCATAATGATGCCCTTGAAATATAAAGCAGAAGTGAGATGAGAAGGAGAGGTAGCAGATATTCAGCCCAAACTAATATGATAAATCAAGACTTATAAACATATAAAATGATTTGCTGCCTATATATATGCTGGCGGTATCTCTGGTGTACACACATAGCAAGTGTTCCAAAAAGCCTTTACTTTCTAAATTTCTAAATTTCTGTTCCATTGATATATGTGTCTGTTTTTGTCCTAGTACCATACTGTATTGATGATTGCTGCTTTGTAAAACAGCTTGAAGTCCAAAACTGTGATGCCTGCAGCTTTGATTTTCTTTTTCAACATTCCTCTGGCTATTCGGGGTCTTTTCTAGATTCACACAAATTTTAAGACTGTTTGTTATAGCTCTGTGAAAAATGCTGGTGTTATTTTGAAAGGAATCACATTGACTATATAGATTGTTTTAGGTAGTATAGATATTTTAACAATATTTGTTCTTCCAGTCCATGGGATGGAATGCTTTTCCATTTTTGTCTTCCTCAATTTTATTTCATAAGGGTTCTCTAGTTTTCAAAGTACAGAGAAGACATACAAATGCCTAATAGATACACACACACACAAAAATACTCAACATCCCTCATCATCAGGGAAATATAAATCAAAACCACAATGAGGTATCACCTCACACCAGTCAGAATGGCTAAAATTAACGAACCAGGAAACAACAGATGCTGGCAAGGATAAAAAGAAAAGGAACACTGTTACATTACTGGTGGGAATGCAAACTGGTACAGCCACTCTGGAAAACAGTATAGAGGTTCCTCAAAAAGTTTAAAATGGAATTACCCTATGACCCAGCAATTTCACTACAAGGTATTTATCCAAAGGATTAAAAAAAAAAAAAAAAAGTGATTCAAAGGGGCACATGCAACCCCATTTATAGCAGCAATGTCTACAATAGCCAAAATATAGAAAGAATCCAGATGTCTATCAATTGATGAATGGATAAAGAAGATGTGGTCTAGGGACGCCTGGGTGGCTCAGTGGGTTAAGTCTCTGCCTTCGGCTCAGGTCATGATCCTGGGGTCCTGGGATCGAACCCCACATCGGGCTCTCTGCTCAGCAGGGAGCCTGCTTCCTCCTCTCTCTCTCTGCCTGCCTCTCTGCCTACTTGTGATCTCTCTCTCTGTCAAATAAATAAATAAAATCTTAAAAAAAAAGAAAAGAAGATGTGGTCTATATACACAATGGAATATTACTTAACCACCAAAAAGAATAAGCTCTTGTCAGGTGCAACAACGTGGATGGAACTAGAGTTTATTATGCTAAGTAAAATAAGTTAGAAAAAAACAAATACCGTATGATTTCACTCATATGTGGAATTTAAGAAATAAAACATGCAAACACAGGGTAAAGAAAGGGAAAAAAAAATAAAAAGAAAGAGGGAGGCAAATCATAAGAGACTCCTAACTCTAGGGAACAAACAGCATTTCTAGAAGGGTAGGCGGAAAGGGTAAATAAGTGATTGACAGTAAGGAGGAAACTTGATGCAATGAGCACTGAGTGTTATATGCAAGTGATGAATCACTAAATTCTACCTTTGAAACTAAAAATGCACTATATGTTAACTTGAATTTAAAATCTAAAAAAAATATTTTATTAATCCTTATGAATAATAACATATATAAACATCACACATAGACACAAACATGTAAGTCTAATACAAACTATAAGTCTTTGGTGTTTTTTCCAGTGACTTCTTTTCATTTATGATTTTGTTAAGTACATTTTTATAATTCATAGCTGAAGTATTTTTAAAGATACAGTGTTGTGATCTCAAAACTTAATCCATTAAAGATTTGTAAAGGTTATAGGATATATGATAAGCTTTTAAAGCTTTATATGGGGGCACCTGGGTGGCTCAGTGTGTTAAGCCTCTGCCTTCAGCTCAGGTCATGATCTCAAGGTGCTGGGATCGAGCCCCACATTAGGCTCTCTGCTCTGCAGGGAGCCTGCTTTCCGCCCTCTGTCTGCCTGCTTCTCTGCCTACTTGTGATCTTTCTCTCTCTGTCAAATAAATAAGTAAAATCTTTAAAAAATAAATAAAATAAATAAAGCTTTATATGTATATTAACATCTAATTGTAATTAGTAGTTCTTGATATCTTGGAATAACACTTCTCCTAAAATGGATACCAAAAAAACAACAATATTTTATACAATTTCTGTAATCACTATGTCTCTAAATACTATTTTTTTCCTCCTTTGTTATGAATGGACTATTTACCCTGAAGCTCATCAGATGCAAAGTGGGGCCATAAAATTTGTTTGTATTCCACCATTTTGCAATTGAAAGGAGCTGCAAAACACTAATTCATGAAATTTATATTCTTTTAAAAAATAGAAATAGTCTAACATAGTTAAAGGCAAATTTTGAAACTGAATACTCTCATTAATTAAAAATAAGATAGGGGAACCTGAGTGGCTCAGTGGGTTAAAGCCTCTGCCTTCGGCTCAGGTCATGATCCTGAGGTCCTGGGATAGAGTCCCGCATCTGGCTCTCTGCTTAGCAGGGAGCCTGCTTCCTCCTCTCTCTCTGCCTGCCTCTCTGCCTACTTGTGATCTCTGTCTGTCAAATAAATAAATAAAATCTTTTAAAAAAATTAAAAGAGTACAACAGGATATTAATGATTACATCAAAATAACTGTTGTGAACTATAGTGCTATCACGAACCATCGAGCAAGTATGTCGACCTACAAATTTTAGTTTTTTATCCATTTCTGTCTCTCATAGTTTATCACTATCACTGGTATTTTTCTGAAGAATATATTTTTTTTAAAATATGACCTATCTTACTATTTTTATAAAGTTGGAAGAATTTTTTTCTACACATTTTATAGTTAGTACCTTTAGAATTATTGACCTCTTTATTTGAGTGTATGTAGACATAAATTCTTAGGTGACAAAACTGTCTCTACAGGTAATGAAGAAACTGGCGAGCTCAGATACAATTCTGTCTAATAAACATATTCCCAATTCTATTTTTGCCATTAAAATATACAAATACTTGATCTCAAATATTTTCATATATACTTTGGTTTTCTGTTCTCACTTCTCTATTTCTATAAATTATACCAGATAAATTCACCAAATGTTTCCTTTCTTTCTCATGTTCATTTGAGTCCTTTCCCAAACTTAGATGCTATATAATTATAGGCTTTTCCATTTTCATCTTATTTCAGAATATTTTTAAAAAACAAATTTCAGGGTTTAAAAAATGTTAGCTTGGTACTTCAGCTGTGGAGACAAAAATAATTTTGAATTTGTCAAAGATAATTTGTATCTCAATTACTACAACACTGCCACTTTTTTTTTAGTTACAATAGTGTATATATATACAACACAACCAATTCTAAATGTATTTATTTGTTTTAGCTTCTTAATATGATAGAGGCATTATTTTTATTATACAATGTGTGCCACCCAAACTGACTTACTATTTGAAACATCTGATAACACTGAAATAATTTAACTTGTAGTTCTCCTCTACCAATAGCTTCAACACGTTATCAGATGTCACTGCATAATCTGTACATTCACAAAAATACTAGGGAATGAGAATGAACAAAACTAATTCAGGAGAGTAATCCTTTGACATAAATACTAAAGTCAACTCTCTTGTACCTCCAAATGATAGCATCAGAAATCAAGAATCTATATAATAAATAAATCCACCTCAAAGTCAGCATTTTGAGCCCCCAAATTGTACTTACTTCTAAGAAATTATCATCTCAGTAACTTTCATTCTTTCGTATTTTCAACTCTTAACTCCTATATCATTATGTCTGATATTTTCATTGCATTTTCATATGACTGCTTCTTTCAAGACCACTAACAACTCCTGAAATGCAAAAAACTGACTATAATAGAAACTTCTTTAGAGTGCTCCAGTATAGGTAAAGCAGCATCTTTTGTTAGCTTCTGTAATTCTTGGGAGGCAACAGACTTGGTTTTATGATCTAAGATAAATACAGGTCCAGAAAAGAACTATATTTTATCTCAGTGACTTAGAAGATTAAGCTATCCTAAGTCTTGAGACACTAGAGTGGTACCAAGAGTAGGTACTGGTTTTAGAACTGGACAGTTGACAATGGCCATATATCTATGGGCCCACGGTATTTGCAAGACGGAAAACTAAACAAAGCAACTGTTAAATGACAAAAGTATCCATATAATGATAATATGTAGTCCCTGGCCTGGTGATTAAAAATACAGGGAGCCAAAGTTTTGAGGCTCTTCTCTTTCAGTAGATTTCTCATTTTGAAGAAGCTAGTGAGATTACCAAATTCTGAGCACAATTCCATGAGGAATTAGGACTGTATTACGATCTTGCAACCACTCGTCATTACTTTTTATCTCATATATTCTTTGCATTCCTTGTTCATTCTTTCAATAATTAACCACGTTTGAGGCAATCTTAATCAAATTGTAGTGGTAACTTGACTAATGCTTACATATAGGCCAGGCTTTTATATGCTTGACTCATTTGACTATGACTTGAAAGTTTTGATCTCAGAATAAATGCATTATGGAGTTTGTTAGACTTGTCTTCAGTGGCAGAATCATCTATTTCTGTTACTGGAGAATGGTTAATACTATATACTTTAAAGCCATCCTTATTTTAAATTCCAGTTGTCCTGTTAACTGTGTATCTTTAAGTAATGTGGCCCTGAGATTCTTTCACAATAAGGGTTTAATTTTCTCCTCCTCAACTATAGCTAACATTCTTTAGCTCTTTTTTTAAAATAAAATTTTAAATAATTTATAAATACATATAGAACATTCATAAATTGTAAGTGTACAGACCAATGAATTGAACAAAGTATAAGCTTCCGGATTAAAAACAGAAAATCAGTACCATTGCAGAAGTCCTCCTGTCTTCATCTCCCAGATATGTTTACCTCAAATGTTATCAATCACTTTTCTGACTTTTAACATGAAATTACTTTGCCTGATTATGAATATTACATATATAGATACATGTATACTCTTCCCTGTTCATGGAGGTAATAAAGTGGCTTCTACCCAGGAATACAGTAATTATAGCTAAAAAGGGAGCAAATGAATGCAAATATAAAGCAAACCACAAACAGGGGATCCCCCTACATAATAATATTATGAGTGACCTAATTAAATGTAAAAGATTTGGTCACAAAGTGGGAGATATTTGGTACTATAATTAGTATCTCATTATACAAATGAAGTAAAAGGAAGTGAAAATTCATATAGGTCAATTTATTAGATAATATTATATAAATTTAGCTTATCAGCATTGGTTTTCATGTTTCCCTTTTAAATAGCAATTTACAATTGGGGTAGTAACATGTATTAACATTTCCAAATGCATTACAGAAGTTAGAAAGGAACTATGCAACTTTATATTGCACAGAGTTTTTCAAAATGTTTTTATACGACCTTAGGTATTAAAAAATAATTCCAGAAAATTGTATTTTTGAAATTATAAAGGAAAAATTACAGTATTGACATTGTAAATGACTTTTAAAGGGCAGAAAACTTCATATCCCTCTTAGATAAAGTCTATAGTTCACACTACAAAACATCAAGAAAATGACCAGGTTAACCTTGGTTCTCAAGGTCTCTTTGTTTGTTTGTTTTTATTTTCCCTTCTACTTTTATATTATACTTGTAGTTCAAACAATGAGTTTCAGAGCAACACAATAGTGTATATATCCTCAATTTAATACATTTAGAAGTCATTACTAATAGTTTTTTTTCTTGTTCTGAAAATGTTGAAATAACCCCAAAAGCTATGGGGTTATAAAGATCATTTACTTGTCTATGTCTCAATTTATCTGATTATAAGGTGAGAACAATGTGTCCCATCTGTTTTGGTCTTTGGGATTTTAAGACTTAATGAGTGCAAAAAGTTTCTAAGGACTTTACAAGAAAGTAAGCATATAAATAGTATTAATGACATGTCTGCTAGATAGCAATGTGAAATGTGTGAAACATTATTTCCAAATATCAAAAAAGTCAAAACATACACTTTTATCAGCTCTTAGCACTAACCTCTAAGAAGATCAAAGACCCTTCTTTTTATGTAGTAATCTCTGGAAGCTATTTAGCTCACAAATTTTAAAAGAACATGCCCAAATGATGAAAAAAGGTTTGTGTCATTAAGAAAAAATATAAAAGTTTAATATAGACTTACAGAAATAATTTCAGATAACATTATAAAGAATGTTTAAAAAAAACAGCTAAACAAACCCTTTTTGAAACAAGATGAAAATGGAATAGATATGTCTGATATCTATAAAAAATAGCATCATTTTAGAAGTGGGGAACGTAGCTAAAGAGACACCCAAATGGGCTTTTGTTGTGTCTTCTTTAGGAAGGAGAATAATCTTGAAAATGGAAAGGAAAATACAGAGCATATCACAGGAGAAGAAGTCATGTTGCCCTAAATGAATTCAAAACCATAGGTCCAAGGAAGTTAGAGAAACCATTAGCAGTTACTGCCAAACAAGCTTAGATGCTTTTTAAGCAATAGCAGGAAAAGGTAGACTTTTCAGAAAACCAAATGGGCAAATGCTCCAATTTTTTTTTTAATTAATACTCTATTTTGTTCGAGATAGAATACCAAGAGGTTGTTTTTTTTTGTTTGTGTGTTTGTTTGTTTGTTTTATTTCTTAAAAGAGAATTCAACTCTAAGAAGTGTAGCTTGCCATTAATATTTACTTAAATACAGGACTGACAACAATGTTTGCTGATTTTCTTCATGATTTCCTGAAATATTTTACCCACCAATTTTGCAGCTCCTACAGTGATGGAAGGGGGTGTGAGGGAGATACACTAGATCGGTGATTTTTTTTTAAACCATAGAACCAATAAATGATCTTTAATAAAATAACTTTGAACAGGCCACTGCCTATACCAATTAAATCAGAATCTCTGGAGGTGAAGCTCTGGTATCCATCTTATGAGAGTTTCCCAGAAAATTCCAAGATGCAGTCATGATTGAGAATTACTGTTTAGAGCAAATATCACTTGAGATTTTCAGCTCCTTCCAGGCAGGAAGGGTTAGAAATAGAGCTGCTCTAGGGTTTGGTAGAGGTGATTATTGGTTAAGAGAGACACAACGGTGCTGGGAAAACTGGACAGCGATATGTAGAAGAATGAAACTCGACCATTCTCTTACACCATACACAAAGATAAACTCGAAATGGATAAAAGACCTCAATGTGAGACAGGAATCTATCAGAATCCTAGAGGAGAACATAGGCAGTAACCTCTTCGGTATCAGCCACAGCAACTTCTTTCAAGATATGTCTCCAAAGGCCAAGGAAACAAAAGCAAAAATGAACTTTGGGGACTTCATCAAGATCAAAAGCTTCTGCACAGCAAAGGAAAGAGTCAACAAAACAAAAAGGCAACTCACGGAATGGGAGAAGATATTTGCAAATGACAGTACAGACAAAAGGTTGATATCCAGGATCTATAAAGAACTTCTCAAACTCAACACACACAAAACAGATAATCATATCAAAAAATGGGCAGAAGATATGAACAGACACTTCTCCAACGAAGACATACAAATGGCTATCAGACACATGAAAAAATGTTCATCATCACTAGCCATCAGGGAGATTCAAATTAAAACTACATTGAGAGGGCGCCTGGGTGGCTCAGTGGGTTAAAGCCTCTGCCTTTTGCTCAGGTCATGATCCCAGGGTCCTAGGATCGAGCCCCGCATCGGGCTCTCTGCTTGGCAGGGAGCCTGCTTCCTCTTCTCTCTGTCTGCCTGCCTCTCTGCCTACTTGTGATCTCTGTCTGTCAAATGTATAAATAAAATCTTAAAAAAAAAAAAAAAAAAAAAAAAACTACATTGAGATACCACCTGACACCAGTTAGAATGGCCAAAATTAGCAAGACAGGAAACAACATGTGTTGGAGAGGATGTGGAGAAAGGGGAACCCTCTTACACTGTTGGTGGGAATGCAAGTTGATGCAGCCACTTTGGAGATCAGTGTGGAGATTACTCAAGAAATTAAGAATAGAGCTTCCCTATGACCCTGCCATTGCACTGTTGGGTATTTACCCCAAAGATACAGATGTAGTGAAAAGATGAGCCATCTGTACCCCAATGTTTATTGCAGCAATGGCCACGGTCGTCAAACTGTGGAAAGAACCAAGATGCCCTTCAATGGACGAATGGATAAGGAAGATGTGGTCCATATACACGATGGAGAATTATGCCTCCATCAGAAAGGATGAATACCCAACTTTTGTAGCAACATGGACGGGACTGGAAGAGATTATGCTGAGTGAAATAAGTCAAGCAGAGAGAGTCAAGTATCATATGGTCTCACTTATTTGTGGAGCATAACAAAGAACATGGAGGACATGGGGAGATGGAGAGGAGAAGGGAGTTGAGGGAAACTGGAAGGGGAGATGAACCATGAGAGACTATGGACTCTGAAAAACAACCAGAGGGTTTTGAAGGAGCGGGGGGGTTGGGGGGGGTGGGAGGTTGAGGAGCCAGGTGGTGGGTAATAGGGAGGGCATGTACTGCATGCAGCACTGGGTGTGATGCCAAAACAATGAACACTGTTATGCTGTAAATAAACAAATGGAAAAAAAAAAAAAGAGAGAGAGACACAACGCCGCATAAGAGGAAAACAAAGCCTACTGGTTAGAGTCTGTCAGTAGCTCAGGTCATATACAAGCAATATTAGCAGATTTACAAAGCACTGAATGGAAAAGAAAGATAATTTCTTTTCAGCAAGCAAACAAACAGGCATGACCTCTTACTTCTAATATCTTAACTTCTAAGTAGGCAGGAAATCTCAAAAGTAAATCATAAAAGAAAAATCAAACTGATGAGATATAGCACACTTCCTGAACAATACTGGTAGTCTTAAAGAATTGTGACAAGGCAATGCATTTTTTGTGATTAGAATATTTCATTGTAAAATAAAAATGCTAGTGTGGCTTTCTAAATTTTTATTTAGTTGCTTCTCCTATTAAGTTAGCATTTTCTGTTTATAAATAAATATTTGATATTGATATTTGAAACCATTGTCTAGTATTATGTTAGCAATATTAATAAAACATTTTAATATTTTTCCATGTCACAGTCTTAGAGTTGGGTATTTTATGTCTGTCAATTTGCTCCTACTCTTTCATTCAATAACACCTTAAACTAGTTTGCTGTAAGAAATAAAACTTAAATAGGTATGGTGATATGCATTCTTACATCCACAAAAAATAAAAATGTTAAAACAAATTTGATTGGTTTCCCAGCCTCCCCCACCATTCAATATTTTGTATTGGAAAATGTAAGTGAATGATTACACATTCATGTGTTAAGGATGGTGAAACAGCTTGTCAATTACAATATGCCATAAACATTATGTCAGTTTTAAGCTAAAAAAGATGCTAAAAAACAATTTGTTTAGGAATATGTAGATGTTTGTATACTAAATAGTCTAAAATGATTCTGTGGGTTTTTTTGTTAATATTTGGAATTTTTCATAAGTACAAGTAAAAAAAAAGAACATTTTTTCCTTTGAAGACTACAGCACATGTATATGCATAAGCACAGAATAAGCCAAGGAATAGAATTCTAAGCAAGCATATGTTATACTTGTTGATATTTAAATTGTATTTAAAAATTTTCAGAATTTTTTTCTAAATTTAGTTATCATTGTGGAGAATTATATAAAATTAAATTCTAAAATAATTACCACATACAAGTGTCTTATATTTTCATTAATTAAATATCTATGAAAATAATACACACAATAAATTATATATAAAATAACACTCAACTATATACATAATATATTAATCATAAGCACTAACCTCAGGGATTATGTGTCATTCACCTTCTCCCCTAAAAAGAAGGATATACATAATAGGTTATTTTGATAATTGTTCAGATAACTGGATGAAGAAATCTGGAAAGATGGAATTTATGTATTGTGAAAAAATAGTATGTCTTTATTATTATTTTTTGACTCGTTACCTTTATCTCTTGAAAAATGCTCGCCATTCTAAGTGCAAGAGTCAGAGAGCTATGTGTACACTACTATGTCTATGATGTTGGGATGACTAAATAATTGTACTGAAAGTAAACCCTTTTATTAGAAGATTTTATTTATTTATTTGATAAAGGGAGAGAGATGCGCACCAACTGGGGAAGGGGCAGAGGAAGAAAGAGAAGCAGGGGGCTCCATCCTAGGACACTGAGCTCATGACCCAAGCCAAAGGCAAGTACTTAACAAGCTGAGCCACCGAGGCACCCTTTTTGACCAAAAGCTTGTGAAACCTATTAAGAAGAAAGCAGTTTGTGGGGCAAAATAATTTATACTCTATTTTTAATATAATGTTTTTAGAAATTATACTTTTTTAAAGTTTTTAACCACAAAATGAAGTGTAGGAGCTTTTAGTAACATTAACTTTGACTTCTGAGATAATTCTTATGTAAATAAGCCATTTCCATAAATCTTAACCACAAAGTTTGGCAATTCCAATGAATATAATTTTTTATAAAATTCACTTGATTGTAAAGACTGAGCTGGGGCATTTTGAAACAAAAAATCATTATGAAAATATTTAGCTATATAGAGGTATACTTTAATATTTTACAATTATACATTAACTGAGTGAATTAGTTCAATTAACACTGGTTGCTGTAACAAATAGATACTGAAAAGTGTAATGGTTCAAGCCCAATAAACTTTATTTCTCCATCATCTGACATAAAGTACAGGTGTCCCTGACCTGTGGGTCTTGCTGTCATTAGACGATTCATGCTACTGACAACTTACCTTCAACGCAAGTCTTCTAAGTATGTTATTTCACTTTCAGTCATTGGGAAGAAGGAAAGAGCATAGTGAAGCACACCATTCTTTTAACGGGTCAGTCTTGAAAGCGGCCGAATCATCTTTGCTCACATCCTATTGATAAAACACAATCACATGGTTCCCCCAGAGAAGGCTGGACATATAGAACGCAGATGGTTTTGGTAAACAGCAGATGCTGCAACAATGACGGAAGCTCTGGGTCAGGAGAATGGTAAGTGCATGAAAGGGGCTTTCAGAAAAAGACAGTGGAGCTTCAGCAGAATGAGGGAGGATGCAGGTAACAAGAGTTGATGTCAGCGAGGCAATGGGCAGGAATGGTCATGGGTTGTACATGTTTGTAAGACCTGAAATGCTGTTACAAAGGCTGCATGACATGGGAAACTACAGAGCTTTTGAGCAGAAAAGTAACACTATTTGCAGATTTAATTAGCACAATTGAAATGGTGTTCATGGACCAGACAAAAAGCAAACTATAGCTACAAATCCCTGTTAGAAGATAGATTTATATATGTGTTCTACCCAAAAGTGTTTAAAAGCTTACTTAAGTAAGGTTTTTTTTGTTTTGTTTTGTTTTTTTAAGCCTGGGTTATCTCAGGATGTTTATTTGTTTTGGGTTTGTTTTGCAGACTGCAAAGTCTAGTGTTATTGTTGTTTTTCCAACTAATGTCTTCTCATTTCCTTATCAGCTGGTTTTATTTTACTCACTGGAATGATTTCTTGTAAGCAAATCCATTGAAGTTCTTTAGTTGTCTCTCCCTGCAGGAACCATTTCACTTCTGATTATTTACATGAATATAATTGATTCAAATTCACATAATTATTTCTTTTTTTGAACCATAGCCAGGAAATAAAACTTCATTATTAAATATTTATTTCTTTATTTTGAGAGAGAGAGTAGGGGAAGGAGCAGAGGGAGAGAATCTCCAAGCAGACTCTCCCTGAATGAGAAGCCCAATGCAGGGCTCTATCCCATGACCCATGAGATCACAACCTTAGCTGAAACCTCAAGAAAGAGGCCCAACTGACTGAGGCACCCAGGAGCCCCACTTTAATTTATTATTATAACAACATTTAAATTTTGTCAAATCAAGGCACAAGTCTGGCATTTTCCCCAGCAAATTCTATTCCATTGCCCAGTGCAAGGATGAGAGTTCGAGTTCACAATAGTAATTGTATAATTACTTAAATTTTGTATCTATCAAAATCATAGCTATTATAATCAGTTTTGATATTAATCTAATTGTTAACTCATTATTAACATCTAAGTAATTAAACATTCATTAATTTTTAATTTATATACATAGGTTATATTTATATCAAAAATTCTTCAATGATAGAGATTTGTCATTTCCAATGCTCTAGACTGTATTTTCTAAAATGGTAGCTACTTAGATTGTGTTGCTAGTTAAAATTAAATAAGGTTAAAATTTCTGTCTTGTAGCCACATGATATAGCCACAATTCAAGTGCTTACCTCCATGTTACAAGTAGCTACCATTTTGGGCTGAACAGATACAGAATATTTCCATTATTCTAGAAGGTTCTAATGGACAGCACTGCTCTAGAGAGTAACAATCCATTTTAAGTGTCACCAGGCCTCTCCAAAGTGAATATTAATTATGCTACACAATCTATATCTTAAGCCCAACTAGCTGAAACATGACAGGTGAAAAATTTATCAAGGGATTTATGACTTAAAAAACCAATAATCAGAGTTGATTTTGTTTCATTTATTTTTAAAGATTTTATTTTGTGACTACTTAACTGCTCATCATTCCTGAGTAGCTTTCTGCTCTTTTTTAGAAGACCTTCAATAAATATCATTTATTCATTCAAATATGATAAGAAAATTGATCATCTTCATTGAAAAAAAAAATGGTTACCAAATTGGAAAACATGAATCTCATTTGATGGAAATTTCATTTTATTGAATTCACAATCCCCATGCTCACAAAGTTCTTTTAGTTGGAGTTGTTAGCAGAACTATGAAAAAAGTTTAATTAGAACCATATGTTATAAGGTTTTGTTAAAATATGTTTCTCTGTGCATAGAAACATCTTTGGGAAATATCTGTCCATATTGAGCTTCAAACCTTTATTGGTTCCTTTACAGACCTCCCCTCACTCCATGGTACTTTTTATTGAAGCTTATACAGTTGCAAGAAATTATAAATCCTACACATCTGAAAACTGATAATTTGATGTTATTCAGTGATCTCATCTTCATTGCTTTACATTGTTACCTATTTTAATTTCCCAGCTAATCATAAGCAGCTGGAAATTTTTAAATTATCTTATTTGCTATATATTTTTGAAATATATAAAACATTAGATAGAGCTCAGTATAAAATATTGCTGTCTGAAAACAAAAGGGCAAGATTTGTGAGAAAATAAACTTTTAAACCACTTCATTTTTAGTTATACAATGTGGGAGACTGGAGCAAAATGAGTAATAAAAGGCAAAACAATTGAGTCTCCTACGGTGCTAAATTAAGAATTTATAGTCTGAATGATGTCTCTGTAACCTCATTCAATTTTCTATTATTGCAGATCTTAAACAATTATAAACACAGATGACATAGCAATTTTCACTTATAAATCTGCAAGGGTGATAAATATAACATGCAAAATTCATTTTGATAGTAATGCTAATTGGTCTAATGTTCTCAAAACAAAGGAAAATAAGGATATTTAAAGAAAGTAACATTTTGAGCAAATGAAACTGGTTGCAAGAGTCAATATTATATATTTTTATTTTAAAACAGATGGGCATTTACTATTTTACAATGGCTAATAACTGTAGATGATATTCACATAAATAAACATTACAAATTTTTTGAGGAATAGGTGACATTCTTGGTGTTAAAAATAAATAACTATAAAACAAAAGGGATTTGAAGTTAATATGTTTGTAATGATACATAATAAAAACTGTTTCATTAAAAAATACTAATCATTGACATATGGATAACTCAATGTTTTCCCAACTGAAAGAACTTCATTTTTGCTATCCTTTTCAAAGAATCTGTCTTGAAATCTACCTGAAATTATACCAGAATAATGGGTTGGAGCAATATGTCTAAGTCATATAGAACAGTAATGATTATAGAGGTAGATTTTCTATTCTACGAATTACATACTTTTTTATCCAACCCAATAAATTAAATTAGCTTTAACTGATAAACTACATCAGTTTATTGGCTTAAAGAGTAAGGGAAATTTTGAATAAATAATGAGTTCCTTAAGACAGATTCATCTAGGGCGCCTGGGTGGCTGAGTGGGTTAAAGCCTCTGCCTTGGCTCAGTTCATGATCACAGGATCTTGGGATTGAGCCCCTCATCCAACTTTCTCCTCAGCAGGGATCCTGCTTTCTGCTCTCTCTCTGCCTGCCTCTCTACCTACTTGTGATCTCTGTCTGTCAAATAAATAAATAAAGTCTTAAAAAATTTTTTTTTTTAAAAGATAGATTCATCTACTAGTCTTTAGTTGCTTTTTTTAGTTCTGATTATATCCAGAAGTAAGGTTACTTTTGCTTTATGATGGAACTCTATTTGAGGAAAACCCAAGCATTGTATTTGTTAAAATATATCCTGCTGCCTAATATGGTATATTAGACTCTTCATATGGGAAACATTAAAATAAAAGGTATTACTGTTTTCTTAGTATATCCTGCTAAGAATAGAATTTTGGTTAAAGAGATAATAAAGTCATGGATATTTTCAGTTCACTTTTATGGTATTCTTTAGGTAAACAATGACTCTGTAACTTAGATGTTTGTTTCCAAAACCAGGTATGTTTGGCCAGCACATATTTCTGAGGATATCAATGAGATATAAAGTGAAATCTTGAATAGAAGATATAGAAATGCCTAAATTAAAAGAAAGTTATGTTATGGTCATAAAATTGAAATTGAACTGAAATAATTCAAAAGTTTCTGTGTAAATTTCCATCATCTTAAAATTATGATTCAGCCCATTTTTCTAACTTCAAATAAGAGACTAAATTAAAACTTAGAATCTATACTATTATACATTTTCCTCTATAGATGTATTGTATTAGAGGTATCTTAATGTATACGGGTGGTATATATATACAGGTATATACATATTGATGTATAAGTTGTATATATTTCTGAAAATATAAATATAAAATATGGAATATATATAAAATCAGCCATTTTTATATTTTTATCTAGTAAATCACTTATTGCTATATACAAACAGGCAACCAATGAAAGTGAATTAATGAATTGAATTGTCTTTTAAATCACATTAATTAATAAGCTAACTGTAAATTACCATTTAATAAAATACAGAACAGAGTGCATGAAAGTTATGTGAGATATATTCTTTTCATCAGAAAAAAATAATTTTAATAATTAAATAACTTTTAAAATGCAGGCAAAATACTGGTAAATTTTAATAGTAGGTCTAGATATAAAATGCTTCAACTTTTTAGTATCCAGTTGAATTTAAACATAAGCCATTACTATATTGAAAAAGACAAAAGGTTGAAGAGTGTTAAAAATTAGTCTGGAAGTTACTACTTGGAAATATATACTCTTTGCTTTCTCAAGGAGAAATGTTTTTAGCCTGGCACCTTCACCTTCTAAAAACACGTTATTAAATTTTAGTTCACAGAACAGAAACCCCCAAACTGATTTTAAAAGCCTGCAAAGACAGATAAGGCAAGGTCAGCTCTGCAACTCTTTAGTCCTAATATATTTAGAGCATTTTCTACAATATTTTTAAACTAACTTGGATAATTCAATGTTCTCCTATCACAAAGATGAATCCAAGGTATGTGTGTAAGAGAGAGAGAGAAGTGGGATAATGCATTAAAACATGTTATTCTTAATATATTTAATCTTATTTTATGAACATTAATATTAAAAAATCTTTCAAAGTCCTATGCTTTAAAAAAACAATAATTAAAACTTCCAAATTGTGCAAATGCAACATTTAGGTAAACAAGTTTTTATATATAACAAGCATAGAATTGATATTCCAACTCCTAATTTATTAGAAAGATAGCATATTAAATTATATTGCATTTCTAAACACCAACAAAAAGACAGAAGAAAGAGAAGTTAAGGAGCCGATCCCATTTACAGCTGCAGGAAAAACCATAAGATACCTAGGAATAAACCTAACCAAAGAGGCAAAGAATCTGTACTCAGAAAACTATAAAGTACTCATGAAAGAAACTGAGGAAGACACAAAAAATGGAAAAACATTCCATGCTCATGGATTGGAAGAACAAATATTGTGAAAATGTCTGTGCTACCTAAAACAATCTGCACATTTAATGCAATCCCTATTAAAATATCATCATTTTTTTTTCCAAATAAATAGGACAAATAATCCTAAAATTTATATGGAACCCAAAAAGACCCCGAATAGCCAGAGGAATGTTGAAGAAGAAGACCAAAGTTGACAGCATCACAATTCCAGACTTCAAGCTCTATTACAAAGCTGTAATCTTCAAGACAGTATGGTACTGGCCCAAAAACAGACACATAGATCAATGGAACAGAATAGAGAGCCCAGAAATGGACCCTCAACTCTATGGTTAACCAAGTCAACCAATACTTGACAAAGCAGGAAAGAATGTCCAATGGAAAAAAGACAGCCTCTTGCTGGGAAAATTGGACAGCCACATGCAGAACAATGAAACTGGACCATTTCCTTATGCCACATGCAAAAATACATGCTAAGTAGATGAAAGAACCTAAATGTGAGACTGAAATCCATCAAAATCCCTGAGGATAACACAGGCAGCAACCTCTTTGACCTCAGCCACAGCAATTTCTTCCTAGAAACTTCACCAAACGCAAGGGAAGCATGGGCAAAAATGAACTATTGGGACTTCATCAAGATAAAAGTCTTTTGCACAGCAAGGAAACAATCAACAAAACCAAAAGACAACCAACAGAATAGGAGAAGATATTTGCAAATGACATATCAGATGGAGGGCTGGTATCCAAAATCTATAAAGAACTCATCAAACTCAACCTCCAAAGAACAAATAATCCAGTCAAGAAATGGGCAGAAGACATGAACAGACATTCTGCAAAGAAGACATCCAAATGGCAAATAGACACATGAAAAAGTGCTCAGCATCACTAGGCATCAGGGAAATACAAATCAAAAGCACAGAAAGATACCACATCACACTACTCAGAATAGCTAAAATTAACAAGTCAGGAAAGGACAGATGTTGGCGAGGATTCAGAGAAAGGGGAACTCTCTTACATTGTTGGTGGGAATGCAAGTTGGTGCAGCCACTCTGGAAAACAGTATGGGGTTTCCTCAAAAAGTTGAAAATAGAGCTACCCTTCAACCCAGCAATTGCACTACTGGGCATTTACCCTAAAGATACAAATGTTGTGATCCAAAGGGGTACATGCACCAGAATGGTTATAGCAGCAATGTCCAAAATAGTCGAATTTTACACACACACACATACACACACACACACACACACACACACACACCCCATGTAGGTGGGTATTATGGAAGGCACGTATTGCATGGAGCACTGGGTGTGGTGCATAAACAATGAAATACTTAACAATATGTTCTTATAAACAGTAAGAATACTAGGCAGTCACTTAAAAAAATGAAATCTTGCCATTTGCAATGATGTGGATGGAACTAGAGGGTTATTATGCTAAGCTAAATCAGTCAATCAGAGAAAGGCAATTATCATGTGATGTCTCTGATATGAGGAATTTGAGAGGCAGGGTGGGGGGTCATGTGTGGTAGGGAGGGAAAAAATTAAGCAAGATGGGACCAGGGAGGGAGACAAACCCTAAGAGACTCTTAATCTCGGGAAGCAAACTGAGGGTTGCTGGGAGTCTGGAGGAGAGTGATAACCCAAAGATGGCTTATGGACATTGGGGATGGTATGTGCTATGGTGAGTGCTGTGAATTGTGTAAGACTGATGATTCACATCAGTCTTGTACCCCTGAAGCAAATAATACATTATATGTAAATAAAAAATTATAAGTATTTCATGATATTTTTCAAAGACATTTCTAGGTATTCATCTCCCATGTTAATAAACACATGACTCCGGTTCTTCATTAAGTTTTACATCCTTTGACAAAATTATCTGTATGGGATCTTCTCTTATTTTCTCTACAAGAAAGTGTAAATCTCTATAGGTATTGTAGAACTATCTGTCCATCTACACACACACATTTATGTATATATAGATATATAAATGTAATACATAAATACATGTGTACATATTTAGGCACAGTCATATATACATATAATGTGCATTTAAAATTCAATGTAAAATATATAAATATATTTTATATTTTATCATAGACTGCATTATCTATTAGAGATTTTCAGGTTAGCTATGGTAAGCTTTCATTTCAGTATTACATCTTTACAATTATCTAGGAATAAGTCCTCCCATCCTTACTGTCCAAAGTAGACAACCAGTTTAGTTGAGTAAAGTTGATTCTTGTTTCCAACTATACCCATATTTACTACTGAATATTTAGGAAGTTGCTGCCACACTCCTAAGTCTATGTACCTAAAAAACATTTAAGTTCATTTAAAGAGAAAATAATTTATAATGCTGAATTTATCATTAAAGGCTGGTGTTGATAGAAAAAAAACCCATTTTAAAAAATTATATTTCTCTCAAGATAAATAATTTTTTTCCTCTCAAAGATGGGTTTTAAGAGAAAATAAGAGCACTTTTTCATGTGTCTGTTGGCCATCTGGATGTCTTCTTTGCAGAAATGTCTGTTCATGTCCTCTGCCCATTTCTTGATTGGATTGTTTGTTCTTTGGGTGTTGAGTTTGCTAAGTTCCTTATAGATTTTGGATACTAGCCCTTTATCTGATATGTCATTTGCAAATATCTTCTCCCATTCTGTCAGTTGTCTTTTGGTTTTGTTAACTGTTTCCTTTGCTGTGCAAAAGCTTTTGATCTTGATGAAATCCCAATAGTTCATTTTTGCCCTTGCTTCCCTTGCCTTTGCATCAGGGAAATACAAATCAAAACCACAATGAGATATCACCTCACACCAGTCAGAATGGCTAAAATTAACAAGTCAGGAAATGACAGATGCTGGAGAGGATGTGGAGAAAGGGGAACCCTCCTCCACTGTTGGTGGGAATGCAAGCTGGTCCAACCACTCTGGAAAACAGCATGGAGGTTCCTCAAAATGTTGAAAATAGAACTACCCTATGACCCAGCAATTGCACTACTGGGTATTTACCCTAAAGATACAAACATAGTGATCCGAAGGGGCACGTGTACCCGAATGTTTATAGCAGCAATGTCTATAATAGCCAGACTATTGAAAGAACCTAGATGTCCATCAACAGATGAATGGATAAAGAAGAGGTGGTATATATACACAATAGAATACTATGCAGCCATCAAAAGAAATGAAATCTTGCCATTTGCGACGACGTGGATGGAATTAGAGCATATCATGCTTAGTGAAATAAGTCAATCAGAGAAAGACAACTATCATATGATCTCCCTGATATGAGGACATGGAGAAGCAACATGGGGGGGTAGGGGGATAGGAGAAGAATAAATGAAACAAGATGGGATTGGGAGGGAGACAAACCATAAATGACTCTTAATCTCACAAAACAAACTGGGGGTTGCTGGGGGGAGGTGGGATTGGGAGAGGGGGAGCGGGCTATGGACATTGGGGAGGGGAGGCGAACCATAAGAGACTATGGACTCTGAAAAACAACCTGAGGGTTTTGAAGGGTCAGGGGTGGGAGGTTGGGGGAACAGGTGGTGGGTAATGGGGAGGGCACGTTTTGCATGGAGCACTGGGTGTTGTGCAAAAAGAATGAATACTGTTACGCTGAAAAAATAAATAAAATGGGAAAAAAAAAGAAAAAAAAAAGAGAAAATAAGAAAAGAAGACATGGTCCACATATACAATGGAGTATTATGCCTCCATCAGAAAGGATGAATACCAAAATTTTGTAGCAACATGGACGGGACTGGAAGAGATTATGCTGAGTGAAATAAGTCAAGCAGAGAGAGTCAATTATATGATTTCACTTACTTGTGGAGCATAAGGAATAACACGGAGGATATTGGGAGATGGAGAGGAGAATTGAGTTGGGGGAAATCGGAGGAGGAGACAAACCATGAGAGACTGTGGACTTTGAGAAACAAACTGAGGGTTTTGGAGGTGAGAGGATGAGTGGTTGGCTGAGCCTGGTGGTGGGTATTATGGAGGGCGTGTATCGCATGGAGTGCTGGATGTGGTGCATAAACAGTGAATTTTGGAACATGGAAAGAAATAAAAGAAAATGAAAAAAAGAAAAAGAAAAAGAATATAAGAAAAGCAGAAGAGAATACAATTGACTCTAGAACATGTGGATTAGGGGCACTGACCCTTGTGCAGTTGAAAACCCATGTATAACTTTTGACCTCCCCAAACTTACACACTAATAACCTATTGTTAACTGGAAGTCTTATCAACAACATAAAGAGTTGATTAACACATATTTTGTATGTTATATGTATTATATGGTGTATTCTTGTAATAAAGTAAGCTGGAGAAAATGCAATTTTATTCAGAAAATCATAAGGAAAATACATTTATAGTACTTATGATATTTATTTTAAAATTGTGTATAAATGGATCTGCACAGTTTAAACCCACGTTATTCAATGATCAACTATAGTTGACACCCCTGAGTATGAAATTGGAGAAAACTGGGTTCATGAGCCACTTTTGCCTCTCTGATACATGAACAAACCTAACTTTGAGAGAATTTGTTGAAAAAAAAGAAATAGCATCTGTAAAGTATTTTAGCACAATAATATATAATTCTATAGGCTTTGAAGTCACACACAACTGGCTTCAAATTCTTGGTTCTTGTTCCACCAACCATGTATCAGCTCTGTCAGTCTGGACTCTCTCTTTATCTATTTTATATTTATATTTATCGATTTCTATTATTTTCACTTCTATCTTTATCTATCTTCTTTCCCAGAGGAAAGTCTCAAATATGATAGGAGGAAGGAGATGCTCCCCATGGATGGTATTATCAAAGGACACCGATACTGAAGAAATGTTTCAACTACCAGGAGATTTATCTGTATCATTTATTAATTCTGTCACTGTGACTATTATCATTTTCAAGTGTCTTCTTCCTGGTCAATAGCATACATTTTGGGCATAAAACACAGTCCGTAATCAGATATATTTTCTTCATGTTTTTTCAGAAACAGCTATAAAATTATTTTTTAAATGAAATGGAAAAATAGATATGTACTCACTCAGAGAAAGATCGAAGTCTGTCTAGAACCTTGAATTATTGATTCCCAGAGATTAAAAAAGTAACATCCATTTAAGAATAGTTACTTCATTCATTTCAATAAACTCATATATAAAGCATAAAGGAGGTTAAAGGATACTCCTCTCCATGTGTTTTTGTTTTTGTTTTGTTTTGTTTTGTTTTTTGTTTGTTTTTGACAGACAGAGATCACAAGTAGGCAGAGAGGCAGGCAGAGAGAGAGAGATGGGGAAGCAGACTCCCCGCTGAGCAGAGAGCCTGATGCAGGGCTCAATCCCAGGAAATTTTCTAATTGAAGAAACTTACTATGACTTATGCTGTTCATTATTTCTATGATCAGTTCTTCACTTACTGTATCTTCTTTGTGGATTTGCATAGCTTATTTAGAAAACTTCAAGAGTTAAAAATTTGCTGGCACACGGTGGATGAGAAGGTATTCACAGTGACCAAAAGAACTCTCACCTGCAGCAACTTTGCCCACACTTGGTCCCTCAGACATTTAATCACAGAATGCTTTGTATAATGGGAAAACTCTCAATAGGTATCACTGACTTTCAAGATGAGATCCTGTTATACATAAACAATGAATCTTGGAACACCATATCAAAAACTAATGATGTACTGTATTGTGACTAATATAACACAATAAAAAAAAAAATATGATCCTTGGTTACAACCCAGGCTGAATGGCTTTGGAATAATGACATACATATGGGGAAGAAGGATGGGCCCAGATTAATTCCATTCCTCATGGTTCTTTTTTTTTTAAAGATTTTATTTATTTAACAGAGAGAGAGAGAGAGATCACAAGTAGGCAGAGAGGCAGGCAGAGAGAGAGAGAGACGGGGAAGCAGGCCCCCTGCTGAGCTGAGAGCCCAATGCGGTTCTCGATTCCAGGACCCTGAAATCATGACCTGAGCCGAAGGCAGAGGCTTAATCCACTGAGCCACCCAGGCGCCCCCCTCATGGGTTTTTAGGCATTTCTCATGTGAAGATGGTAAAAGGTGGCAAATGTGTGAACCCTAAAACATGGAAAAAGATGTTAGGAACTTTGAAAAAATATCTTTGTGACATGTTTTCATTTGTGACTTTGTGCTAAGGTCAAGTAAGCAACTTTTTTTTTTTTTAATTTTTTTTTTCTTTTTTACAGATTGAGAGAGAGAGAGAGAGAGAGAGAGATCACAAGTAGGCAGAGCAGCAGCCAGAGAGGGGAGGAAGCAGGCTCCCTGCCAAGCAGAGAGCCCGATACGGGGCTCGATCCCAGGACCCTGAGATCATGACCTGAGCTGAAGGCAGAGGCCCAACCCACTGAGCCACCCAGGCGCCCCAAGTAAGCAACTTTTTAATTCCTAAATTTTTTCTCAAGTAAGAAACTTTTAAAACAGCTGCTCCCAGGGCGCCTGGGTGGCTCACTGGGTTAAAGCCTGTTCCTTCAGCTCAGGTCATGAAATCAGGGTCCTGGGATCGAGACTCGCATCAGGCTCTCTGCTCAGCAGGGAGCCTGCTTCCCCCCCTCCACACCTGCCTCTCTGCCTATTTGTGATCTCTGTCAAATAAATAAATAATATCTTTTAAAAAGAAAAGAAAAGAAAACAGCCCCTCCCCCTACAAGTGCACACATGCACACACCTTATGGAAAAAAAACAGGCTGTATATTCAATCAGCCTGGATCATACATTTTCCTACACAGTCCTTGACACCAGAGAAGATGATGAGCAGTACTATGGCAAATACTGACATACAGTATAGCTACAAACTAAGAAAGAGTACCAACACCCTCCTGAATAGAGAATTCTTAAAGAAATTATGTGATATGAGATTTAACCCTATAATTTAGAATGAGTTCTAAAAGGGGAATGAGGCAAACATCTTGGTACCACATACAGTATATAAGAAAGACACGCTATCAAATATCATTCAATTCAATATACACAGAACACAAATTTAATAGAACCTAAGAAAAAATTCTCTGGCTATTGGTCATAAAGTATTTTCACTTATTATCTAATAAATCCTGGGTAAGTCTTTCTAAATATGATTCATTCAGTTAGTAAATAGCTATTTAAGTTCCTTATAGATTTTGGATACTAGCCCTTTATCTGATATGTCGTTTGCAAATATCTTCTCCCATTCTGTCAGTTGTCTTTTGGTTTTGTTAACTGTTTCCTTTGCTGTGCAAAAGCTTTTGATCTTGATGAAATCCCAATAGTTCATTTTTGCCCTTGCTTCCCTTGCCTTTGCCATTGTTCCTAGGAAGATGTTGCTACGGCTGAGGTCGAAGAGGTTGCTGCCTGCATTCTCCTCAAGGATTTCTAGATGTCCATCAACAGATGAATGGATAAAGAAGATGTGGTATATATACACAATGGAATACTATGCAGCCATCAAAAGAAATGAAATCATGCCATTTGCGACGACGTGGATGGAACTAGAGCGTATCATGCTTAGTGAAATAAGTCAATCGGAGAAAGACAACTATCATATGATCTCCCTGATATGAGGACATGGAGAAGCAACATGGGGGGGGGGGGTAGGGGGATAGGAGAAGAATAAATGAAACAAGATGGGATTGGGAGGGAGACAAACCATAAATGACTCTTAATCTCACAAAACAATCTGGGGGTTGCTGGGGGGAGGTGGGATTGGGAGAGGGGGAGCGGGCTATGGACATTGGGGAGGGGAGGCGAACCATAAGAGACTATGGACTCTGAAAAACAACCTGAGGGTTTTGAAGGGTCAGGGGTGGGAGGTTGGGGGAACAGGTGGTGGGTAATGGGGAGGGCACGTTTTGCATGGAGCACTGGGTGTTGTGCAAAAAGAATGAATACTGTTACGCTGAAAAAAATAAATAAAATGGGGAAAAAATAGCTATTTAAAAGATAGTCCCCTTTTGAAAAACTTAACAATCATAACAATAACTAACTTAGCCAGGAGTTATGCTAAGTACTTTATATGCATTAATACATAAAATTTCCCTGTAAGATTAGGAAGAAGGTACAGTACACTGGGATTTATAGAAGAATAATTTCCCTGCAGGAAGACTGAAAAGTAAGACATGGAAAGAATAAATGACTGTATGATGTTCTCAAATGACATAGCTAGAAATCCAAGTAGACAGAGAAAATGAATGAAGGCAATGTACTTAATTTATTCTCTGATTGTTTTCTCTTTACTTCTGTGATAAATAAAACAAGACATTAATGAAAACAAAAAGTTAAATGTGGATCTTGATTGTTAATCATATTTTATTTAATAGAGCTATTAAACTTATTTGACAAATCAACCGAGACATGGATAACTTTTTCATAACTAAAGGATCAGTTAGTTCAATATATACACAAAAGCAGAAGAGGAAAGTCGTACCGGGTTTTATAACTAAATTATCTCAAATTTAACATCCTTGTATAGTTAGTTTTGTTAATTGTAGACAACCAAATTGTAGACAATTTTTAGACAAATTGTAGACAATCAAATTCAACTAGACATGCTAGAGGAAATTAGGCTTCTATCATCGATATAGTACTTGCCTCCATTGATTATTCATTCTACAGACCTACACATGGATGAATAGAATCAAGAATTCATCTAATATTTTGGCTTTTGCTGGCCAAATGAATAAATATCAAGATAGAAATGTGCTGGGCTCAATCGAAACAAATGCCAAGAGGATTGTACCTCAAAAATCTTCACTGTACTATCAGCTCTAGTATTGATTTTAAGGAAAATTTCACCACCTTGGGTGGAAATGGTTTCCAGAATTCTGCCAGAATTCTTTAAAATCCCCTGTAGTGCCCCAGTTTTGTTGAAGAATTGGCTAGATGCAAGGCACATTTTAGATAAAAGCTAATTCCTGGGGTGAAAACTGTCACTCTCTTCTAATAAAATGTACTAACATCTCATGCTGAATAGATAATGTTTGAGAATGAATGACATCATTTTTTGAGAGTGGCAAATTGAAATTATACCATGATCAGTCAGTTTACAAAAATTAGCAATTGCTATTCTGCCACATTCCAGCTTCCCTTTATTCTGCAAAATAAAACAGCCAAAATTATCAAACTGAAAGTTTGGGTGTCATCAAAACACTTACAGGTGTATTTTGTTTTATAGTTCTTGATTTTATTGCATTTTACAGATATTGTGCTTTTTACAAATTGAAGATTTATGAGAAGCCTGTGGTATGTCTAACAGCAGAGATTTTTCCGACAGCATTTGCTCATCTTGTGTCTGTGTGTGATATTTCAGTAATTCTCCCAATATTTTAATTTTTTCCATTATTATTCTTGTTGCAGGGATCTGTGATCCATGTATTTGATGTTATTATTGCAATTGTTTTGGGATGCCACAAAATTTACCATATAAGATAGCAAACTTAGGGCACTTGGGTGGCTCAGTAGGTTAAGAGTCTGTCTTCAGCTCGTGATCAGTCATGATCCCGGAGTCCTGGGCTGGAGTCCCACGTCGGGTTCCCTGCACAGCAGGGAGTCTGCCTCTCTGGCCCTCCTCTGGCTTGTGCTCTCTCTATATATATCTCTCAAATAAATAAACAAAATCTTAAAAAAAAAAAAGATAGCAAACCTAATTGATAAATGTGTGTGTTCTGACTGCTCCACCAACAGGTGTTCCACTGTCAATCTCCCTTTCCTCAGGCCTCCTTACTCCCTGAGACACAGCAATAGTGCAATTAGGTCAATTAATAACCATACAATGGTCTTTAAGTGTTCAAGTGAGAGGAACAGTTGCACATCTCTCACTTTTAATCAAAATCTAGAATCATTTTTATTAAAGCAGGTTAAAGGCTGAGATAGGCTGAAATCTAGCCTCTGATGCCAAATAGCCAAGTTCTGAATACAAACAAAAGTTCTTCAAAAAAAATTAAAAGCACTACTCCAGTGAACATACAAATGACAAGAAAATGAAACAGCTTTGTCACTGATATAAAGAAATTTTCAGTGGTCTGGATAGAAGATTAACCCAGCCTCAACATTCCCTAAAGCCAAAGCCTAATTCAGAGGAAGGCCTTAATTCTCTTTAGTTTTATGAAGGTTGAGAAGTGAAGAAGGTGCAGGAGTAAAGCTTGAAGCTAGCAGAAGCTGGTTATGCAGTTTAAAGAAAAAAGCCATCTCCATCGCATCAAAGTGCAGGGGAAGCAACAAGTGCTGAAGTCAAAACCGCAGCAAGTTATCTAGGAATCTAGCTACGGTCATTAATGAGAGTGGCTACACTAAATTATAGATTCTCGATGTAGATGAAACATCCTTATATTAAAAGAAGATTCTAGCTAGGACTTTCAGAGCTTGAGAGAAGTCATTGTCTGGCTTCAAAGCTTCAAAGGACAGGCTGACTCTCTTGTTAGGGGCTAATGCATCTGGTAACTTTCAGCTGAAACCAGGGATCATTTACCATTCTGAAAAATCCTGTGGTCATTAAGAATCATTATGATCTGTTCTGCCTGTACTCTATAAATGGAACAACAAAGCCTGAATGACAGAACATCTATTTACAACTTGGTTTACTAAATATTTTGAGCCCATTGTTGAGACATACTGCTCAGGAGGAAAAAAAAAAAAAAAAAAAGGTTTCTTTCAAAATATGACTGCTCTTTGATAGTGCACCTGGCCACCCAAGAGCTCTGATAGAGATAGACAATGAAATGAATGTTGTTTTTATGCCTGTTAACACAGTATCCATTCTGCAGTTCATGGATCAAGAAGTCATTTCAACTTTCAAGTCTTTTTATTGAGGAAATACATTTTGTAAGGCTATAGCTGTCATACACAGTGATTCCTCTGAAGGATCTGGGCAGTCAATTGAAAAACTTACAGAAAGGATTCATCATTCTTGATGCCATGAAGAACATTTGTGATTCATGGGAAGAGGTAAAAACATCATATTGAACAGGAGTTTTGGACATTGATTCTAATCCTCATGGATGACGTTGAGGGATCCATGACTTCAATGAAACAAGCAACTTCAGATGTGGTGGAAAAAAGCAAGGGTACTAGCATTAGAAAATGGAACCTGAATATGGGACTGATTTGTTGCAATCTCATGATAAAATTTTAAGGTATGAGGACTTGCTTCTTGCAGATGAGTCAAAGAAATTAGTTTCTTGAGATGGAATCTACTTCCTGTGAAGATATTGTCAAAATTGTTTAAATGACAACCAAAAATTTTGACTATTGAATAAGCTGAGTTGATAAAGCAGTAGCAAGATTTAAAAGTCACCTTTTAAAGAAGTGCTACTATGGGCAAAGTGTTATCAAACACCATCACATGCTACAGAGAAATAATTCATAAAAAGAAGAGTCAATCAATGCAGCAAACTTCATGTTATCTTATTTTAAGAAATTATTGCAGCCACCCCAACATTCAGTAACTACCACCCTGATCAGTCAGCAGCCATCAACAAGACAAGACCCTCTGCCAGCAAAAAGATTACAATACCAAAAAGACCACAAAGTTGCTGAAAGCTTAGATGACTGTTAGCTTTTTTAGCAATAAAGTATTTTTAAATTAAGGTATGTATTTTTTTTCAGAAAAAAATGTTATTGTTGTACACTTAGTAGACTGCAGTATAGTGTAAACTAAACATAGCCTTTATATGCACTGGGAAGCTGAAAAAATCCATTTGACAAGCTTTATTGTGCTATTTATTTTATTGCAATGGTCTAGCACCAAACGCACAAAATCTCCAAAGTATGCCTGTACAGAATAACAAAAACCTGATCTATAATGTTTTAACTTAGATATTTCAAAATCTTAATTTCAGAATCACCCTCAAACATTTTATATGATTCTTATATTAAGCACATATTACTTCATTTTATTATTTAAAATAAGACCTCACAAACTGTACTTGATATTTTAGGTCATTTGAAAATTCAGAACATCTGGTAGAGCAAAACATTGTATTCCACAGTCATCTTAGATGATTTTCACGTAATGCACATGGATGTGAAATGTTGAATACGTACGACATATCTTAATTAAGTTTCCAGTATCACAGTCATGTTAGTAGTATCTCAGAATGCACAGACCATGTTTCCTCTTTCACCAAGTATCTTCACCCACTGGCTAAAATACCCCTTTCTAACTGCATTTCCACTCTCTTCTTTCAACCATATGACTATCTATGATTCTATGAATTTAATCACCAAACTGGCCTATGAAGGTGATATAATCTCAGTTAAGCTTATGCTAATCATACAGTTTCTATGTATGTCACAGGATGTTGAAGTACTTTTCCTATTGACTCATCATTTCAGCTAAAGTACCAATGTTTGTAACAACAGTTGATAAAGAGTGCAGAATAACTTCCAAAAAAACCCTGAAGGGTTTTTTAAAAAGGCCAAGTTTTTTCTCTCCTATACCACCAGAGACATTTATTTGAAGTAGTGGAGTATGTCAGATTTGGAAGTCATTGTCTTGGAGAAAAAGAACAGCATGGTAAGAGAGCGTTTAGGAGAGCCTGACACATGTTCTCTGGAGTTCGGGGCACCTATGAACATACAAATTGATGTCTGCATTGCACCTGTATTGCAACTCCAAAGCTGGAAACCTGAGTAGAACTATTGTTAAGGACAGGATGAGGGGAAAGTGCTACCAAAACTCCCGCCTTTTGTCATAGCCGGAATTTATGAGTTTCTTTGTGCAAAAAGAACATAATAATATGAAGTTTTGTGGTATATCATGAAAGACAAGATCTAAAGATGGTGGAGTGATTTTAAAAATCAGTTAGACTCAAACTGCTTATAGTAAGTAAATTTGCAGTGTACATGGGCTCAGAGGACTTTCAAGAACCTATACCTACACCTCCCAAAGGATTATTTACACTAAACCAGTTATATTCCCAGGAAAACTATGATAGCAGCAATAGTTACATTAAAAATAATTAAGTAAATAAATAGATAAATAAATATTTTCTTAAATCTAGTCCTAATCCCTACTCCTTCCATGACTATATTGAAAGATCCAGAAGAAAAAGGATGAGTAGAAGAGGAAGTAAGCAACATGAATAATAAACCATGCCTCTCAGACACACTGTAAATCAGGAGCTAAAACGGCAATCCTGAATGAAGAAGAAAAGCGTAAGAAGTGAGTTGGATCTGAATCTGAACTTTTAATTTGCCAGAGAGTCTTACCTACCAAAAAGTAATACATTTTTACTATCGAAATGAATGTCCCCCAGAGGAAAGGAAGGAAGATCTGGCAGTTTAAAGTCTATAACTGGGGACATTGTCCTTTTCCCATTTGTACTTACATCAAATTCAGACCCTCCAAAATCCAACTCATTATATTTTTATTAACGCATTTTTTTGAAGCTTCAGTACAAGTAGACAAGCACTTATGTCCCAGGAAGAAAAAGAATCATGTTTCATGCAGCACTGCTCACATTTGATGAAAAGTCTTGAGAAGAGATGGTAAATACTCATTTACATTAAAATAACTTAAAATGAAATTTCCAATATAAAAAAAAGATCTATGCCTTCCTTTGTTTTTTTTTTAAAAAATACACAATAATTTTCAGAACAGTTTTAGATTAACAAAAAATTGAGAAGATATACCTTGCACTCAGTACTTCCATTAACATTGTACATTAGTATGATAAATTTGTTACAATTAACCAATATTGATACCTTATTGTTAACAAAATTTCATACTTTGTTCATATTTCCTTAGTTTTGCCTAATATTCCTTGAACTTTTTTAAGGAACCTATCCAACATACCACATAAATTTAATTGTTATATTTACTTAGGATCCTCTTGGCTGTGAGACTTTCTCACACTTTCCTTGCTTTGATGACCTTGACAGTTTTGAGGAGTACTCATCAGTTATTGTGAAGGATTCCCCTCTACTGTAGTTTAAACTTTGGTTTTTCTTGTGATTAGACTGGGGTCATCACATCTTATCAAAGGTACATACTATCAACACAATTTATGAATGTTGATGTTGACCTTTTCCACCTGGTTGAGGTAGTGTTTTTCAGATTACTCCACTGTAAAGCTAATCTATTTTTTCCCTCCCTTTTCATGTGCATTCTTTGGAAGAAGGTTAGCATATACATCCTGCTCTAAAGTGGTAGGGAATCCTTCCTGTTCCCTTTCCTTTCAGGTAAAGGATCTCTATGAATTATTTGGAATTCTCTTCATGGGCAATTTGTTAATTTTTCTTTATTGGCTTATTGTCTTTTTATTTAAATAAGTATAGGCATATCAATATTAATTTTATATGTCGGGTTATAATTTATTATGGTTTCCTTTGTTGCTCAAATGGTTCCAGTTCTGGTTATTGAAAGCTCTATCATTTTGCTCCTGCATCCCTTCATCTTTTGTTTTGTTTTTGTTTTTTTGTGATTTTTTTAATAGTTCCTCACTTTCTAGTACTACAGCATGGTGCAGTCTTATCTTTAATATTTTCAGTCCTAAATCATCCATTTCTTTAAGAAGTCCTTCTTGGTGTTTTGGAGAATGAGATTAAAAAAACAAGATTGAGGCATTAGGTGTGCAAGTTGCTATTATGCGGGCATTGCTTTTAGACATTTTGGATAAAAAGAGAGCAAAATAGGTGTATAGGATAATGTGTATTAATAATTTGTATGATTGCATAGATAATATGTATAACATTTTTCCAAAACAAACAAACAAACAAATTTTTCCTGTCTCCATCTCCATCTATATTTAAGTAAACATGAGTTCTAAATAATATTTCCAACTCAAAATTTTTTATCAGATGGATCATGAAACCTTCATTCTCTTGCTAATAAGAATGTTCTTACTCCCAACAGTGAGAAATTTGTCTCCACTATCCTTTATCCACTTACTTAGTTGTTCTATTCTGATATACATGTATGATGGCATTGTAACTGTTAACCATATTCCTGTAGAAAACAACTGCATTGACTAGAGTTCAGTGCTTACATGTAGTAGTTTCTTTTCTTTAGTCTTACATTCTCTCCACTCATTTCCAGTATTATTATATGAACTAAATTCATATTATTATTATATCCATATAATTAGGTAAATTTCATATAACTGGAATTGTACAGCATATACCCCACTTTCTCCCCATCCAAAATGACCATGCCATTTTGCATTCCATCCAGCAATAAATTAGAGTCTGTTTCTCAAGCTCCTCATCAGCCTTTAGTATTTTAATTTTTTTTTGATCCTAGCTTTTTAAATATATGTGTGGTGATATCTCATTGTTTTTAATTTGCAATTATCTAATGACATATGATGTTAAATATTTTTTTCATAAGCTTATCTCCTATCATATCTTTATTGGTAAGTTGCTTGTTCAAATCTTTAACCATTTTTTTCTTTCTTCAATGTTTCTTATTTTTGAGTTTTGAGAGTTATGTATTTTGGATACAAGTCCTTTATCAGACATATATTTTGCAAATAATCTCTCTTAGTTTTGGCTTGTTTTTTTTTATTCTCTTTTTTTAATTTTTTAAATTTTTAAAATTATTTTTATTTTATTTTTTATTTTTATTTCTTTTATTTTTGAGTCTCTTAATGGTATCTTTCACAAAGATATGTTTAATATGAATAAAGTCTAACTTACCAAGTTTTCTTTCATGGATCACGCTATTGCTGTTGAATTTAAAAACTCACCACCAAATCCAAGATGATGTTATTAATTTTGGAAAATTCTCAGCCATTGTGATTTTCACTCTATTTTCTCTTTCCCCTTCTGACTTTCTTTCTATATATGTTTTACCTTTATAATTTCCCCCAGTCTTAGATATTCTGGTGTATTTTTTTTTTAATATTTTTATCTCTTACCATTTTACTTGATGAAGTTTCTCTTGGGGAGCCTGGGTGGCTCAGTGGGTTGAGCCTCTGCCTTCATGATCTGGGACTCTTGAGATTGAGCCCTGTTTTGGGCTATCTGTTCAGCGGGGAGCCTGCTTCCCTCTCTCTCTGCTTGCCTCTCTGCCTACTTGTGATCCCTCTGTCAAAAAAATGAATAAATAAATAAATCTTTAAAAAAAAAAGAAGAAGAAAACTTTTCTCTTGATGTATCTTCAAACTCACTAATTCATTCCTTGGCCATTTCCAGTCTACTGATGTGCCCATTAAAGGCATTTTATTTGTGTTTTTGATTTCTCACATTTCTTTTGATTTTTCTGAGAATTTGTACCTTTCTGTTTATATAACTTACCTGTTTTTGCATATCCTCTCTTTCATGACAATCCTTAGCATATTATTCATAGAAATGATTGCTTGAAAATTCTAATATATAGGTCATATCTGAGTCTATTTCCGATGTTTACATTGTCTTAAATCTGTTTTTTTCTTTCTTTGTACAATGCCTTTACTTTTTTACTGAAAGCTGGACACTGAGATGATAGGCCTTTCATGGGGTGTTTTTTTGTTTGTTTGTTTTGTTTTGAATGTTAATCTGTCTATGAGGTGGTCTGGGTTAGATGTTTAACTCTTCAAATTTTTCCAGTGTCCTTGTTTTTCTTTCCTGCTGTCTTTCATTTCCTCTAAGTAATCCCTTTTTACACAGATTTTGTGCCTTAAAGTTCTTTTAGTAGTAATCCACTTTTATTATATTGGAGTCCTGTCGATGGGGGGAAGGTGTAGAGGAAGGGAAGCATTTTATAATCTTATGATTAAATCTCACTTTTTTCAGCAGCTTCTGATTCCCTAGGCTATGACCTTCACAAGTGTTCTTCAGCTTTTTTGAGGGGGCGGGGGTTTGGGTTTGGGGTGTTTGTTTGTTTGTTTGTTTTTGGTCTCTCCTAGATAAGAAAAGAAAAGTAGGGACTCTTGTGCCCTTCCTCCTAGAAGGGATAAGGCTCTAAAAAGTTTTTTCCCAGGACAGTACACCTTTGCTATATAAAATAATACGGGCATATTTGAACTGATTCTTTATCCCCACCCCTGGCCAGAACCAGAAGGTGATATTTTTGGTACTTTTATCATGAAAACCTGGTAGATTCCTAAAGATAAAAATCTATTAAAGTTTTGGGGTTCCCCCAAAACTCTGGTTTCCAGGAGTGTCACTCTCATGTTTGTTCACTTTCAAGCTCCAGCAACTTGTCAACTTGTACCAATTTGTCAAAATTATCATTTGTCTGTACCATGTTATGGATCCAGTGGCTTTTGCTCCAGAAAAACAGATCTTGTCTGTCATTTTCTATATTTTCTTGTATCTCCCAAATCAGTTTTTCAGAGCAGAAATTCAAGACCAAAACCCTCCATAGGTACTAGCGCAGGTATAGGAAAATCTAAACTGGAACTGAAAAATCATCAGTGGCTCAGTGTGGACAAGTCTGAAAATTAAAACTCCAAGGAGAACTAGTCATCAAATGCTCCCATAGTTTTGTGAATTTTACCTCCAGGGGTGTTACTAAGTTTCCATAATAAACACTGGAGACAAATCTCTTTGTGATGCCAGCAGAGGGAGGGAAAGTAAATCAATCTGAAATATACCAGACCATTTTATTCTTAAAAAGGCCTGCCCTCAGGGCAGCTATTTTGCCAGAGTCTAACACACTGGAGTTTTATCAGAGCCTAACCTACCTGGACAGAGGGAACTATTCAATTCTAGCTCCTCCTAAATATTCTGTTTCATTGAAGAGACTTGAGAAGCTGCTGAAGTTCACAGCCCAGAAACACAGACTTGACTGGCCAAAGACTAAGCCTTAATCAAAGGACTATGGATTTTTTCCCCCACATTTCCCCAGCACATTATTAAAGGCCTGTTTACCATAGTTCCTTTTATGTGGCACACGTAAACACAACTGCCTATCAAAAAACATATATCTGAAAATATAAAAGGCAAAACAATTCTTTTAAGAGACTGAGAGAGCATCAGAACTAGATGGCAAGGCTGTTGATACCAACAGTCCAGGAATTTCAAAAGACTATAATGAATATGTTAAAGCCTTCAATGTGAAAAATATACAACATTCAAGAAGAGACGAATAAAGTAAGCAGAGAAATAAAATTTCTAAGAAGGAATCAAAAAAGAAATGAAACAATCACAAACACTGTACCAGAAATTAAGAATGTCTTTGATGGACTCATAAGCAGACTGGACAAAGCTGCAGTAAGAATCTCTGAGCTTGAGAATATGTCAACAGAAACTTCAAAAACTGAAAAACTAAGTAAAAACAAAACAAACAAAAGACACACACACACACACGAGAATCCAAAAATTGTGGGATAATTATAAAAGATGTTGCATGTATAATAAAAATATCAAAAGGAGGACTGAGTGAAAAACAAAAGAAAGATATAAGCAATAATGAAAGAATTTTCCCGAACTAATGTCAGACACTAAACGACAGTTTCATGAAACTCAAACACCACCAAGCTGGATAATGCAAAAAACAAAACAAAACAAAACAAAACAAACAACCCTAAACTTAGACATATATTATTCAAATTTTAGAAAATCAAAGATAAAATCCTGAAAGAAGACAGAGGGAAAAGAACGTATTACCTATAGATGAGCAAATATATAATTTGTATCCAACTTCTCAAAAACTTCTCAAAAACCATGGAAATGAGTGAAGTAATATACATAGTGTTGAGAAAAAAAAAAAAGACCAGTAGAAAACAGGAAATCAAAGGAGGAACTCAACAAAATCAAAAGCTTGTTCTTTAAAATTATCAATACAATTCTATCCATACCAAGCAACAGAAAACAGGAGACACAAATTACTAATATCAGAAATGAAAGAGTTGACATTACAAACCGTATGAACATTAAAAGCATAATAAAGAAATATGATGAAAAGCTCTACTTAGAAATTTGATAACCTAGATAAATTGGGCCAATTCCTTAAAAGATACAATCTGCCAAAAATCTCATAAGAAGAAATAAACAATCTGAACAGTCCTATATCTCTTAAAAAACAAAAACAAAATAAACAAACAAAATTCCAGAATCAATAACTCATTAGCCTTCCAAATCAGAAAGTGTCAATAACAGGTGGCTTCACTGGTGAATTCTACCAGACATTTAAAAAAAAAAAATTATCAATCTTTTCAAAGGATAAAAGCAGAGGGGATGCTTCCTAACTAATTCTATGAGTCTGGTATTACCTGAATACCAAAACCAGACAAAGAAATTGCAAGAAAAGAAAACTATACTCTAATATCTCTCATAAATATAAATGCAAAAGTCCTCAACAAATGCTAGTTAATATGTATAGCACAAATTATGTATCATGAACAAGTGGCATTTATCCTAGGCATGCAAGGCTGGTTCAACTTGCAAAAATCAAATAATATAATTCATAACATCAACAGATTAAAACAGAAAATGCACAGGATCATTTCAATAGAAGCATTGGACAATCCAACATTAATTCATGATTAAAAAAAAAAAACTAGAAATAGAGGTGAACCTCCTCAGTTTGATAAATAACATCTGACAAAAACCTACAACTAATATCATCATACTTAATGGTAAGTAACTTAAATATTTTCCACTAAGATCAGGAATAAGGCAAAGAATGTCTCCTCTTAGCGGTATTTTTCAATACCCTACTGAAAGTCCTAGCTAATAAGGTAAGACAAGAAAAGGAAAAAAAAAAAGTATACAGATTGAGAGGGAAGAAATAAAACACTTTTTTTTCACAATTGTCATGATTTTCTATGCATAAAACCCAAAATAATTAAAAAAAAACCTCCTAGAACTAATAAGTTTAAGATATACAAGTAAATCACTTTTTTATATATCAACTATATATCAATGACTAAATGGAATTTGAAATTAATAACACAATCCCATTTACATTAGCAGCCAAAAATGAACTATTTAAGTATAAATCTAACAAAATATGTACAAGATCTATATGAGAGATCTCAAATTCTGAGAGCTCTTAAAGAACTAAGGAATGGAAAGATACCCCTGGTTCATGAATAAGAAGATTCAATATTTTCAAGATATCAGTTCATCCCAAATTGATCTATAGATTTAATGTAATTCCAATCAAAAGCACAGCAAGTTTTCTTGTGGATATTGACAAACTAATTCTAAAGTTTATATGAATAAGCGAAAGACCCAGGATAACCAACTCTTTATTGAAGAAGAGCAATGTCACAAGGTGGACATCCCCCAACTTCATGACTTATAAGAAACCTATAGTAATAAAAATAGCATTATACTAGTGAACAGATAGATCAATGGAACAGATTAGAGAACTCAGTCTTAGACCCACATAAATATAGTCAACCGCTCTTCAACAAAGTGGCAAAGACAGTACAAAGGAGCTAAGGCTGTCTTCTCAACAAATGGTGCGGGCACAACTAGATATTGACATGTAAGTAAGTGAATCTACATACTGATCTTACACACCTCATAAAAACTAACTCAAAATAAGTAACAGACCTAAATATAAAACACACAACTCTAAATTCTTGGAAGATAACATAAGAGGAAATCTAGAGGTAACCTTCAGTATGGTGATGACTTTTTAGATACAACATAAAAAGCATAATCTGCAAAAGAATTGACAAACTGATTATTAAAATTAAATATTTCTGTGAAAGACAATGTCAAGAGAATGAGCAAACAAGCTTCAGACGGAGAAAATATTTGCAGAAGACACATCTAATAAAGGACTGTTACCCAAAATATATGAACTCCTACTCTACAATAAGAAAATGATGACACAATTAAAAATTGGACTATAGATCTCAACAAACATTTCATCAAGAAAGATTTATAGATGTTAAGGAAGCATATGAAAAAATATTCAGTTTCTTATGTTATTTGGGAATTGCAAAGTAAAACAGCAGTGAAATACACTAAATATTTGTCACAATCTCTGAAATCCAGATTAGTGACAACACCAAAAATTGGCAACGATGTGGAGCAACAGGAACTCCCATGCATTGCTTGTGGAAAGCTAAACTGTTTCATTCACTTTGGAAGACAGTTTGGTGGTTTCTTATGAAACTAAACATTTTCTTACCCTACAATCCATTAATTGGGTTTTTTGGTATTTATCCAAAGAAGCTGAAAACTTGCATCCACCCAAAAACCTGCACATGGATGCTTATTACAACTTTATTCATAATTTCAAAAACGTGGAACCAGCCAAGATGATCTTCAGTAGGTGAATTTATAAATAAATTACGGTACATACAAATAATGGAATATTACCCAATGCTAAAAAGGAATGAGCTATCAAGCCATGCAAAGTCATGGAAGATATTTAATGCATACGATTATATGATATTACATGAAAGAAGTCAGTATAAAAAGGCTATATATGGTATAAGGACAAAACCATGGAAAGAGAAAAGGTTAATTGTTGAGAGGAGGGAGAAATGAATAGGCAGAGCACAGAGGTTTTGTAGGACTGTGAAACTATTCTATAATGATGCTATCATGATAGATACGCGTCATTATAATTATGTCATAAGCCATAGATTATATAACACCAAGCATGAACTCTGATGTAAACTATGGATATTAAGTAATAATGATGGGTCATGTAGGTTCATTTATTGTATCAAATGTACCAGTCTGGTGTGGGATGTTGATGGTGGGGAGAGGTTGTGGGTATTTGGGGATATTTGATATGTGGGAACTCTATACCTTCTGCTCAATTTTGCTCTGAACTTAAACTGCCCTAAAAAAAAAAAAAAAAGCTTATTAATTAAAAGAAAAAATGATAATGTAAATAACCAATGTCCAGGTGTTGCTATTGAAATGTATAATGTTAAAACCACCCATAAAACTGGTAGTTTCTAATAAAGTTCTACACATCAAACTTTAGATCCAACAATTACACAAGATAAATGCTTATTAAATCAAATAAACAAAAAATGCTAGTATATGAATATACACAGAAGTTTTTGGCATAATATAAAAAACTGGAAACACAATTTTCTGTCAACTATCAGACTGGATAAAACATATTATAACTTATCAGTACAATGAAACCACTATTCAGCTACTAAAATGAATTTACTACTGATAGAACTTAAATGAATCTCAAAAACACTGTATTGAGTGAAAAAAAGCCACACAATAATAGGATGTGTTGTATAATTTGATTTATAATATATTCTAAAACAGATAAAGCTAATCTTGTTGATAAGAACCAGGACTGAGTACATATGTTTGTGTGTGGAGAGGCAAGGAGCATTGCATTAACTGGAAGAGGTCAGAAGGCCATCTTCTGGGGTGAAGGAACAGGAAAAGGAATGATGGTAACATGCATGAATACATTCTCAAATTTCATCAAACTATACGCTTAAGTTTACTATATTTTACTGTATAGAAATATACAGTTAGATAAAAAAGAGAAAATACTCTTTGTCTCTGTCTACTCATTATGCAACCAAGTTATTTAATTTTTTCCTCAACAATTTAATTCTTCTTTCTGATATCTCTTAAGAGTTTTTAACTTACAACTACCCTTTATTAATTCAATACCCTTCTTATTCTTTCCGGGGATATTCATCGTGTCTTTTTGTTTAATTATTGTCCTCAAGGCTCTATGAGTTTGGTCTTCCCCTCATTTGTAGATTGTTCAATTTTTTGCCTCTGTTTCACAGTGACTTTGCTTTTCAGATAACTAATTTTGTTCCTTTGTAAATTTGCCTTTTAATCTCTAATGAAAGTCAGCTCTTTTCATTATTAATGACAACCTGGCTTATGGCCAATAGTTTAGGCCTTAGCTTATGTTTTTATAGATGAATTGATGGGCAGACTCCCTATTGTTGCAAGTTGGACTCATCCCTTTCTTTCTCCCACATCTTCCGCTCCTTAATAATGAGCCCATTTCTTTATCTTGCGGCCATTTATCCTCCACTGAGATTCCAGAGTGCACAGCAAGGAATAGTGGGATACGTAGGGTAGCCATGTACCTTGCATATTTCTACACTACCTACAAAACAACCAGGCCTCAAAACAATCCTGGAACTGCCATTATAGACATGTGCACATGTGCACACACACATGTGCATAAATATACACACACACACACACACACACATACATATATGTATGTGTGTGTGTGTATTCTTTTTTTTTTTTTTTAAGATTTTATTTATTTATTTGACAGACAGAGATCACAAGTAGGCAGAGAGGCAGGCAGAGAGAGAGGAGGAAGCAGGCTCCCCGCGGAGCAGAGAGCCCGATGTGGGGCTCAATCCCAGGACTCTGGGATCATGACCTGAGCCTAAAGCAGAGGCTTTAACCCACTGAGCCACCCAGGTGCCCCGTGTGTGTGTATTCTTATCCAGACTCTGGAAAATACTTCATCTTTTTTTCCTGGTTCATTTCTATAATTCTTTCAAACTGTGGCTTTTATGTTACATTACCAAAGAAAGATTCTTTGACACTATTCTTTCCTGAAATATTTAATTTAAAAGCCTCCTGTACTTCTTAAGGTTAAGCTGCCACAGGAATTAACTAATCACTGGGATTAATAGCTAGTTTACTTGCTTATTCCCCCAATAGACAATAAGCCATATAAAGGCATATGAATCTTGCTTTCAATTTCATTTCCAAACTACCTAATCTTATCTTTTTATATGGCTTTAAAACAAGAAGTAAGTGTAAAAGGCATTCAATCCATAAAAAGAGCCAAACTTTGGTTATACCCCTCAGGGGAATAAAAATTAAATACAGTCACACATACAATGTGCACACATTACCTGCACTGAAAACATTATTATTTTACTGCTTACACTGAATAATAAAACAAAACAGGAAAGAAAATCCAGGTACTTCCTACTATAGGATTCAACTGCGTGGCCATTTACAAATTGATTTCCTTAAAGATCTATGTGAATCTCAGATAATCCATACTCTGAAACTGAATTCAAATATTTGGTTGCACGCAGCCCTCCCATTGTCTGAACTTTGCTAAGACCTGAAATCTCAGGTGGCTCAACTAAAACTCAGACAAGTGTGGACTCAACCATTGCACTAGATCTGGGTGAATAATCCTAGATCTTCCCATTTTGTGTGAGTGACCTTTTTGTAAGTTACATAAAGTCTGCAAGACTTAATTTGTTTACTAAATGAAGAGAATTATCAGATTTTTCTACAAAGTTTTATTATGATTTATGATACTATGAATACTAAAATCCCATATTTGATGAATGAGTAACAATGGTCAGACAACAGAGCAAAGAGTTAATATCATGAATTTAAAATCTATCAACATGGCAAATCATTGACAAAAAATAAAACAAGGCAATTGTGTAGTAAGTCAGAGCACTGTAAAGTTTCATAGGAAAGAGCAACCGTACCACAGCATACACTGATCAGGTTATTTACACAAAAGAGTCTTACAAGATTCACCATCTTAAAATAAACATAAATCAGGGCAAAGGGACAGGTTAAGAATTGGTGGTGGAAATGATTCCAAATTTGTCAGTCATCTTTGAGTTAACTATATATCGATGAAATGAAAATTATTGTTAAAGACAAGCCAGACGCCATGAGAGAGGGAGAGAGTTTACAGATAGAATGGAATAGGACAGAGAGACAAGAGAGAACAAGGTGAAGTTACTGAATACATTATTAAAATCAAACAAATAAATACATATATACATAAATAATAAATAAGTAAATGTTTTAAAGTAGAAGTTTAGTAAAGACAATTTGGTTAAGGGTTGGAAGATCACATTTCAAATTTTAGTTAAGTGATTAATTATAATGTTTTATGGCTTCATAAATAAAACTATTATATTTCTATAATGTTTCATAACATGAATATTAAACTATCATATTTCTACATTGTTTCATAACATTAAAATTAAAATTTGCCTATACTGGATTAAGACTGCCACTCTTTTTTTTGTATTAGCTCTTTTTTAATTTTTTTCTTTGTTGTTAGGTATTGCCTGGCCTATGTGGTCACAGGCTGTAATTTCAAAATTCAGCTGTTTATCTGTAAAGTGTTTAAAGTTAGATTCTGCTGAAATTGTTAGAAAGGAGATTGAGTTATAAGGCTCTTTCTCCAAAAAAGTGGGACCCAAAATACATAATTTGAAATAGATAGCACAAGTTGCACTTTATATTAAGTAAGCAGTTTCAGTATGCTTTCCATATGAATACTCTGCTAAACTTATACTTGGGAGTCTGGTTAAGGTTAGGAAAAGATCTATATCAACTTAATGAACTCTACTTCTGCTGACATACTCAGAAAAGATAGTTTAAATTACAAGATGTTACTCGTATAAAGAATCAGAATTTTTAACATAAGCTAGAATTCAAAGAATCTATTTTAAATAGATCTTCATGATCTCCTCTTTCACTATACAGATTTTAAGGATTTATTTGCATGGTGTTGAATGCCATTAAATGTGTTCTTACTACAAAGGCTAAAAATGAACTGTCTGGTAAACAACTTGCTTAAGTCTGCTTATTGTTTCCTTCATTTATCAATAATGTCATCAAAATACATCATTTAGTTTTCCATAAGCACTAGGAAGTCCAAGCACAGATATCAATAGAAATATACATATATATTAAAACACAACATTGACAGAGTATTTCATATAGGTATAGGTATATTTTCATTTTCCTTGCACAGACTTTATATACAACATCATTACAGAAGAGATAAGAAAAGGAAGAAAAAAAAGTTTATAAAGAAATCCTAACAAGGAAAGCATTATTTAAGTTTGATTATTAAAAATATAGACCACCTTCATTGCAACTTATTGAAAAATAACATGTTTAGCCAAAGACATAATATCTGAAAAAAGAAACTTAAGTTTAATCAGATTATTTTGAATAATGATGCTACAGTTTGAGCATATCGGTTTGAATCTATTTATTGTTTTTTTTTTAAATCTCTGAGCATCGATTTTCTCATCCGTACAGTAGTAATGGAATTACTGTAAATGGTATCATATAGTTAATGCCCAAGGAAAAAATTAAGGCTACTTGGATAACAAATCATATAAATGAAGTATACTTTAAAATCTCTAAAATGTTTTATCCTCAAACACAGAATTTCTAAGTTAAATAGCAAAGGCATCTAATAATATTTCAAAAGACTTGATACAAGTTTTAAAAGCATTTGTTTACAAGTAATATCTTCTAATCACCATGAACTTAAAATAGAAACAATAAAAAAATTTAAAATATAAACTTGTATTTTCACTAATGTTTCTTTTTTACCAATTATGCCATGATAGAAGAAAAACATTTTAATATTAATGTTAATTTCTTATCTATTATTTCATGTTAGAGGGAAATCATTCTAGTATTATATAAAATGAGGATAATATGTGACAGAGATAAATCTCTTTTTTTGGGGAAAAAAACAATAAATACTTGACAGTGAGTCACATGGGGTACTTGGGATTCTGGTTAAGGTTAGGAAAAGATCTATATCAACTTAATGAACTCTACTTCTGCTGACATACTTTTGGTTCACTCCTGAACCAAAAAAGTAAAAATATTAGTAAAATAAGGAAAATCAGAATATGTATTACAATTATTTCCTCATTTTTGCATCAAAAAATAAATACTATCTAAAATGCATAAAGCAAGTTATGCGGGTAACAATATCAAGTAAAGATAGTATAAGGAAAATATTACTAATAGAGCAATAAAATATACTTATGGAAGGATGAATGAAAACATAAAAAAGACACAAGTAGAAAAAAAACATAAAAATACTTAAAATTAAAAAGTGGGGAAACCATTACAAAAAAAAGAGAAGTAGAATGGCAAATATGTATTTTTCTAAGATCTATGCAGCAATCTTTAAATGCCTAGACAAAATAAAATATTTTCAAAGACATTTTGGTTTAAAAAAAAAATCTCAAGGAAAAAAAATTCCAAAGTGATAAGAAGATTGCAATGACCTAACGCCTGCAACTAAAACAATATTTTGAAGAACTTTCTCTTTTTAAAATATTTTTAAATTTTATTTTTGTTTTAAAGAGAGAGATAGAGCATGCACACTGGCATGCAAGTTGGGGAGGGGAAAGGCAGAGGGAGAGAATCTCCAGCTGACTCCTTGCTGAACTTGAAGCCTGATCTCAGGATCTATGAGGTCATGACCTGAGCTGAAACCAAACATCTGAAGCTTAACCAGCTGAGCCACCCAGGCACTGCAGTTTTAAAATGGGTTCTGATTAGATACTGACTATTGATCTTGAACTCCCTAGCCTTCTAGTTCTTCCTGGTATTCAGACCATAAAAAATAAATTTCTCATTTTTTATAAGCCACTTAGGAAGTTACTTTGTTATAGCATTCCAAATAGACCAGGGCAGGAATTCTTACAAAACACAGAGAATAAATTATGTCTGTGTTCTTCAAATTTTTCAAGAATACAGAGATTAAAAACAAAATCGAAATACTTTTCATCAATCCATAAAAACAATGACACTAAAACCTAGAGGAAATGGTACATTAAAATACATATATATTTTAGGGGCGCCTGGGTGGCTCAGTGGATTAAGCCGCTGCCTTCGGCTCTGGTCATGACCTCAGGGTCCTGGAATCGAGCCCCGCATCGGGCTCTCTGCTCCACGGGGAGCCTGCTTCCTCCTCTCTCTCTGCCTGCTTCTCTGCCTACTTGTGATCTCTCTCTCTGTCAAATAAATAAATAAAATCTTTAAAAAAAAATACATATATATTTTAAAACTCTCCTATGAATTAAAAATAATAATATATTAGGAAGTAGAATTCAGAATATTAAAGAATATCACAATCAAGTGACTTGAGGAATACAATTTTTTTTTTAGTATTAGGAAATCTACTGTATAATAACTTTGTACTAAAAATTCCAATAAATATTCCCAGAGTTAAAAATATTTAGGATATAGAAACTTGGGGAGAGCATAGTTCTTACCCATTCAATAACCACAAAAATTAAGCCAGACAATATAAACATTCACAGTGTTTACTGAACTCATCAGGAGGCTGACATTGCTAGACTAAAAACTAACCAAAAATCTAAGGAAAAAAAGAGGAACCTAAAAGGGTATGTGGAAATTTAAATACAAAAATAAATGCCACTAGACACCAGTAAGTACAGTTCAGTTCCTCAAAATGAGGAAATGGTAAATACCAGGTGTGGTCTAGTCAAATAATATAAGCCTTGTGAGTGCAGATATAAAGAGAATCCATACCTGCTTGCAGTCTTTTCTTCATAGACTTCCATGGGCACTCACAGAAACAACTGGTGAAAGCCCTGAAAAGGTTTCCTGTGACAAAGGACTGGGTAGAATTCTATAGCATTCACTGCAAGAAAGACGTAAAAATGTTCTTAGATGTTACTCTCCACCTCCTATTGGTAGTCAAAACCATAACACATTAAAGAAAGAAAATACTATTTTTCAAAGAGAATTCATAATAAGCTATTGCAGCTGTGAGAGGGAAATGGAATACCACCTGCTGAAATAACTAGAAGCGTGTGGGAAGACCCATTTGGAGGTGCAGTAAAAAGAGAAGACTTAAAACTGATGTTGGACGTGATACTGAGAAGTCTGTCAATACCAGTGCAGAGCAACTGTAACTCTTTCGTGCACATTGCTTGAAGCAATACAGGATGGTACAGAGGCTTGAGAAAACATTGTGGCTGTTCCTTATGAAGTTAAATATATACTCAGCATATATCACCGGCAGAATGATCACACCTCTTCCCCTTCCACTAAAAATGTCAATTTCTTACCATGGAACCTGTGAATATGTTAAGTTACATGGAAAGTTGGAATTAAAGTGGCATATCACTAATCAGTTGACCTTAAAATAGGAAGATTGTACTGGGTTACACAGGTGGCCCAATATCAACCCCAGGGTCTTATAACGTGAGAAGAAAGAAGTTTAGGTCAGAATCAGAGAAATGCGAAGATGCTACAATGCTTGTTTTTGAAGAATGAGAAAGAGACCAATAGAATGCGGGCAACAAAAAAATGAATTTTCCCCTAGATTTTCAAGAAAGAATGCAGCCTTGCTGACATACTAATTTCAGCCCAGTGAGACCTGTTTTGGACATCTGACCTCCAGAAATGTAAAATAATAAATTTTCGTTGTTTAAGCTGCTAAATACATGGTAATTTGTCATAGCAGCAATAGAAAACTAATATGGCTCAGCAATGTCACTACTTGGTACATAGCCAAGATAAATAAAAGCATGTTTTGTTTTGTTTTTTAAGATTTTATTTACTTATTTGACAGACAGCGATCACAGAGAAGCAGGCAGAGAGAGAGGAGGAAGCAGACTCCCCGCTGAGCAGAGAGCCTGATGCGGGGCTCGATCCCAGGACCCTGGGATCATGACCTGAGCCGAAGGCAGAGGCTTTAGCCCACGGAGCCACCCAGGCGCCCCGATACAAGCATGTTTACACAAGAACTTGCACATGATTTTGTACTTTTATATATAATCACCAGAACTGAAAATAAACTGAATGCGCTTCAGTCAGGGAATGGATAAAAAATGATGATATATCAGTACAATAAAATATTATTTAGAAAATAAAAGAACAAACCATTAAGACAAACTTTGATTGAATGTCAAGTGCTTTTTAATAAGTGAGCAAAGACAAAAAATATATAATTTTGTATCAGTGATATGATGAAAAGAAAAGAAACTATACAGATGGAGAATAGATCAGTGGCTACAATTACATAAGAAAACAAAATGAAGGGTGTCTGGGTGGCTGAGCTGGTTAAGTGTCTTCCTTCTGCTCAGTTTATGATCCTAGGGCCCCGGGACCCAGCCCCATATTCGGCTCCCTACCCAGTGGGGAGTCTGCTTCTCCATCTGCCCCTCTACCTACTTGTATGTTCAATCTCTCTCTTCTCTATCTCAAATAAATAAATAAAAATTTTTTAAAGGGAAACAAAACAAAATCAGGTAAAAAAAACAAAAACAAATCAAAGTAGTAGGAGGCAAAAATCATTGTATGTATACTTTCAAAACCAAAAATAATTATCCAACAAACTCTTTAGTAAGAGGATATCTATAGGTCTGTGTATCATTTACTAAATTTATATTTTTAAAATATTATATTTTAAAAATAATTAAAATATTTTAAATATTAAATATTAAAATATCAAATATTAATATTAATATTCCAAAAACCTTAAAGCTTTATTAAAATAAATAAGTTTTAAAATATAAATATAAACATCAGCTTTGCAGAGAAAGGCATCATAAACAGAGATGCTAATTCTCTCAGATTTATATATAAATTAAATATGAACCTAATTAAGAAATGTTTCCTGTTCCTGACACAGCTTTAATAACACTGAGAATTTCTAGAGCAGCAAGGACTGTCTTGTTTATGCAAATGAAGTGACTCATGTTGGGCCTCTAGATAGTTTTAGTATGGTGGCAAACACTAGAAAGACCAACTACACGATTAGAAGGTGGGAACTTTGAGCCAGTCCATCCTCCAAGAGGAAAGGTAGCCTGAGGTTGAGTTCAATTACATGGACAATGATTAAATCAATCAGGCCTATCTAATGAGACCCCAATAAAAAATATGGGTTCCACACTCTGTGAAGTTTTCTGGTTGATGAACACAGTGTATTCTGGGAAGATGATGTTCCCTGATTCTAGAGAGAAAGCATGAAAGCTCCGTGTCCAGAACCTTCCCAGACCTGGCCCTACGAATCTTTTCTGCTTGGCTGTTTCTGTGTCACATCATTCATAATAAAACCATAATCACAAAAATGGCATCTTCACTGCCATACTGGTGATTTATCAAACCTGAAGAGGCACTAGGGGGACCTCAAATTTGTAAATGGCCAAGTAGAAGTTCAGATGCCAGTTGCAAATTTGGCAACTGGCATCTGAAACTGGGGCATTCTTATGAAGGACTTTGCTTATAGTTTGCTTATAGTCTGCGCTAACACTGAGTAGTTACTGTCAGAGACTTGGATTTTTAATAATTGGAAAAATTATTTTTTTAATAATTGGAAAAATTGGATTATTAGCTCTACTGGATTCTGCAACATACCACAAAGTTATGGTTTGGGAGAGTAAAAAGAAATCAAATGAATAAGTTGAATTTTTCAAAATGTGTTATAACTAGACTACAGTGCATTCAGATTTAACATAAAATAATTGATTTTCAAAGTGATTGGGAGAAAAACTGGCTGGTGGATTTTTAAATTAATTATTAATTAATTAATTAATAATATTTGGATCCTGAAAAACAAATTATGGATGGTTAAATTTTGAATGTAAAAATAAAACTAAAAATTATTAGGAAAATATAAATCTAAACTCATTCATAATCTCAGTAGTGGAAATCTTTTCTTTCTAAATAAAACATAAACATCGAAAGCTTCAATGAGATTAATCAATTTCTTCCATGAAAATTTTGAATTTCTGCCTAAGAAAAATGTTACAAATGTGAGAAAATGATGACTTTAAAATACTTTTCAAGTAGATCACAGGAAGCTAATTAATTAAAATGGAAACATCTAACAAATTAATAATAAAAATGATGAATAGGCAAACAAAAAGGATAAAAAAAGAAAAAAACTATCCACTGAATCCATGCAAATAGGCTCATCCTCAAAGATAAAGTAAAACAAATCAAAAAGCAAAGGAAAAATGTTTTTTTTTCCCCTCCACAATAAGGGCAAAGGTTAAAATGTTTGATAATGTTTAGCATTTTCAAGTTTGTGGAATAAAATATTATCATTTTCAACTTTGTAGAGATGTGTTCATCCATATGGTAGCCATTTGTCATGTGCGATTATTTAAAATTAATTAAAATTAAATAAAATTTACAAATCAGTTCTTTAGTCATACGGGCCATATTTCAAAGCACATATGGGTAGAGATTATTTTACTAGACAATGCAGATTTACAGAACATTTTCATCAGCACAGATAGTTCTTTTGGATAACACTATCCCAGAGAATAATTTTAAATTATTTAAATTTAAATTATTAAAATTAAAAGCACACAGACACACATACAAGTTTTACTCAAGCAAATTCACTGATTATTTCCTATATAGACACACTTTCAGCATTACATTAAGCTCTATGTAATCTCCTTGAAAATGACTACAAGAGTATCTGTAATAGTAAAACACAGAAACAATTCAAAGAACATCACTAAAAGGCTAGTTAGATAAAGTATGGTATCCCAAAATAATAGGTTATTTTTCAGTTGTCAAAAAGAATGTGTTCATGATAACTAGAAAATAGCAGTATATTTTGAGAGAGGGCCTTTTTGTTGAACAGACTTCTGGTGCACCTGGGTGGCTCAGCCTGTTAAGTGTCTGACCTTAGCTCAGGTCATGATCTCAGGGTCCTGGGATCAAGCCTTGCATCTGAGGAGTCTGCTTCTCCCTTTTCCTCTGCCCCTACCCTGCTCGTACACACACATTCTCTCTCACACTCTCTCTCTCCAATGAATAAATAAATAAATATATTTATTTAAAAAAAGACTTCTGTTTTTCATTTTATAGCTTTCTGTCCAGTTTGAAATTTTTACTTTATGTGCATGATACTTTTGTATAAATAAACTGATAGAAAAAAGGAACTATATGACTTTGGAGATACATAAACAAATAAAAGCCATATTGATCTAGCCAAAGGGATTATTGAACTGATAGAAGAAACTTTATGTTAAGCCAAAAATAATGTGATTATGAATTTTAAGACTGAATTATTAAAATTATTGATCATAATGTATCCTTCAGCTTCTTAGGTAGGATACACATGTTATTGGGTACTGGTTTTGAGAATGTATCAAATTTATACATATAGCTGTGAACTCAAACATTTTATTCCTTATTGAAAATCTGATTTAAACTTTCCATCAAGCTCATTGATTAAAGACATTCTTGAGAAGTACAGAGCTAGAGTTTGGCAGAACTACCATAGCCATTCTCTGAGGCCTGAGGTCTTGGAAATTAGAACTCACGATAATACTACTCTAGGGGAAAAATAGGGGAAGAGACTATAATATAATAAAAAATCTCAGGTAAATGTTCTCAGTAAACCTTAATAATACTTTTTTTTTTCTCAAAGATCGATAAAAACTGTGTGGTTGTAGATTAACTGTTTTGGTTTTTGATGTAAAGGATTCACTTGCTCTACTTGATCAGAAACTTTGGGTCTTTCAAGTTTAGGGCAAATGAAAGAGAGTGATACATTGGGGACTTTTAATCAATATTCCTATTACTTTCTCCTGAAACAAAAAGAAAACTGACAGATTTGAATGAAACCTATTTGAGCAATACAATTTCATACATTCCCAGTTTCAACTAAATTTTTCATTTCTTTCTGCCACCCAAAAACACTTAAACCCAGAAATAATTTCATGGATATGTTTTAATCATGAAATATGGAATACAATATTGAAGTAAATGTATTACTCTAGAGATTTGCATGTCTGGGAAAAGCAATTTTATTTCATTCCATTCTGACTGTCCAAAAGTATTTTTTAGTGAAACTGACATTTAATGTTGTAATTTTATATCTGATCAATGAAGGTTTTATTTATATCAAGGGCTTTCATGATGAGAAAATAAAAGTTACGATTTACAACTCCTCCTCTCTATTAGGGCGTATTTCCCAGGAATGACTTTCAATATTAATGCAATTTTAAATTTACAGGATAAAATAAATAAACAAACAAATAAATGCCTTAACACTTCATACCTTTTAGGTTGGTTGCAAAGTAAGAAGGTCAGAATCAATGTCTACCACTTCACCAGCACTGCCTGTGCTACATTTTGTCCTTCCTTGCTACAATTATAGTCCTTCATTTACTTAATCATCCCAACAGTATCAGATAAAGATGACCATTTCCTACTTCTTGAAATTTATTCTGTCTTTGCATCACAATATTACATATTTTATCTGTCTATTCTTTCTCAGCAACACTTCTGGACCCTCTTTATAATAACTGGCAAGTAAATACCTATGGAACAGGACTAAGTCTGAAAATCTTCTATCTACCCTTTGACCCTCCATTCTTATTTACACTGATTTTGTCAACTGTCATAACTTTATTTTTTTTAAGATTTTATTTATTTATTAGTCAGAGAGCGCGAGAGAGAGAGAGAGAGAGTGAGCACAGGCAGACAGAGTAGCAGGCAGAGTCAGAGGGAGAGGCAGACAGAGTAGCAGGCAGAGTCAGAGGGAGAAGCAGGCTCCCGCCAAGCAAGGAGCCCCATGTGGGACTCAATCCCAGGATGCTGGGATCATGACCTGAGCTGAAGGCAGCTGCTTAACCAACTGAGCCACCCAGGCATCCCAACTGTCATAACTTTAAATGTCATGATTATGTTGATGATTAACTTCAGTATATATGTACCTCCAAATTGTTTTCTGAAATCCAAAATAATACATTCAACTAATTACTTCACATCTATCCTGAGATTTCTCACCACCATCTCTAACTACACATCTTCAGAAATGAAAGCTTACATTATCTTTCAGAAAATGTCTTCCTTTATTAATACTAATTTCTTTAAATTGCACATCCATATCTTTATGTCCTCAAGATAAGAAGGTTCGGATTATCCTAGAAATCTGTCCTTCAAATCATACACACACAGTTTTATCCATTCTACACCTCTCATATGTCCATATTTTATCATCCTCATTACCTTCAATCTTATACAATCACATTATCATTTTTCTAAATTTCAAAAATTGCTTCCAATAACCTCTTTGTTGTAATTTAAATTCTCTTTGTACTTTCCAATAAAAGCAAAGATCAACTAGATTTTTTAACTATTATAATTCAAGTACCTAGTCTAAAACCTAATAGGCAACATTTATATCATTTTGATCAACAAATAAGCCCATCTAACTGAAACACTGCTTAAAATTCCTTTTTGTGGAATTTTGTTAGTAACAAAAAATCAGTTGTATCAGTGAGCATAATTCAATTTTACATTTACTTTTAAATGTTTTGCTGATTTATGGCTTTCACTATTTAGTATTTCTTTCAATTTAATAGGAGTACACCTAAATCTTGCTCTGAAAGAAACATTCCTTCTAGGAGTTTGGTGACTTGGATGCTAAAATTCTGTCATTCCTTGGCTGCAGTTTAAGCTCTATTACCTCATCAGCAAGAAGGAGATAGAAAGAGGCAAAAAGAAGAAAGTAAGATTCTACAATCTCAGTGGTAGATTGCATTCTTATGAACAAGTTTTTATTTCTTCCCTACAGTAGTATCACATAAGCTCACCAGAACCAAAGTATACTTTCTCACCTCTTGGATAGCAAGTGTGGCCAAGTGACTGTCTTTGGCAAAGCCAGTGAAATATGAGTAGAAGTGAATTATCACTTATCACATTAGTGCCAGACTCAGGGAACTTTGTATGTTTCTACTTACCCTTTTCACCTCTTTTGTGTTTCTGCTATATGCCATGAGAAGAACATTCTTTGGTGGCTGAACTGACAGATAAATCGAGCCAACCCCATGTGTAATATGAGGACAATAAAATTGTGTATAAAATTTTGCAAATCAATTTACATATCTTAATTTCTCTTGTCCTACCTTCAACTACCTACATTTTACCCGATTGTCCCAAATGTAGGGATAACTCATTTTAGTTTAGTTTTACATATGTATAGAATGCTGCACCATTGGTTAAGGAACTAGGAGCATATCTACAATGCTGACACATAATAAATATATGAAAAATCAGAATTAGAGAAATAGATCAGTTGTCTAATTTGTTTAGTTTGGTCTCCCTCTCTTTCTCTCTTTCTTTTCTTTTTCCTTTTTTTTTTTTTAAAGTAGGTCCACACTTAATGTGGAGCCCAAATGGGGCTAGAACTCATGACCCTGAGATCAAGGCCTAAGCTGAAATCAAGAGTCAGTCACTTAACAACTGATCCACTCAGGCACTCCAGTCTTGGTTACTTTTATGTGTACAATTCAACTGTAAGGCTGACAAAACTGAAGACCAGTAATTGAAGTGTGGTAGATGCAAGAGTGTAATGCCACTCACTGCCCATATGTCTTCCAGTGAGGTTTATTCTTGATGTCATGCCTTAAATCAATCTATAATATTAACTAATGTGAAGTCCTTTTTATATGCTTATGAAAGCACAGTATTATGAGTCCAAAAAGTTTTTGAAAAAAATTCCCAACAGATAAAATCTTTTATAATCTCACTCATTCTTCCATTGAAAATCACAGCATTAAAATTGGTGATTTTGCCATATTTTGCCTTCTATGTACCATCACTTTCTTTTCCACATCCAAAAGGATTCTTTATATGTACATATATATATGCATATATACATACATATACATATGCATATATATATTTGTGTGTGTGTATATACATAAATTTGAATTTTTTTCTTTTAATTAAGTTTTTAATTAAAACTAATTAAGACAATGATATTAAGACAATGAAGAAATAAAACTATATTATATATGGTATCTAAGGCTCTACATAGGAAGAATGGGGTTGGACTATGATGAAGAATTAAAGAACAGAAGACTCTGAAAGGAGTTTTGTTATGGGAAGTAAAGAGGGGAAAAAGGAAACAGGGAAAAAAGACCATAGCAGAACTGTACCTTGAATGTGAAACAAATATAAATTCAAAACCAAGAAACTTGGTAGAAAAGGAGTTGGGGGATTTTGCTACAGAGAACTAGGTATGAACACTCTGAGATAAATGCAAGATAGTCTTAGAGTATAGAAAAACAATTTTGGCAACACTTTGTAAGTTTGTTGCTGTTGTTTACTTACTTGCTGGTGAAGAGTCCATTGTTTTTATATATCCATCACAAAGATTTTTATCATTTATAACTTCCTGAAATTTATATTATTTAGAATTATACCATAATATTAAACATATATTTGACACTGTGTATTCCCTTTTCACTTTAGATATTCTTATATTCCAGTACCGCACTTTCTAATCCCAAAATTATTATTTTGCTGATAACAAAAGGCTTAATGATGACCAACCAGGCACACATAGCATGATCTATTAGTAACACCAGAATGTAAGAATAGAAAAAAGGAAGTCTAAGTGATATTAAGACAATGAAGAAATAAAACTATATTATATATGGAAAAATGGAGACAACTAAAAATTATTAAACTAGATGAGACAATTGTAGGAGTAATAGATGTATACTTGAAAAAAATTAAATATGTAATTATTTGAGAGAGAGAGAGAGAGAGAGAGAGAGACCATGAGAGGGGAGAGCGGCCAGGGGCACAGGGATGGTTGGGGAGGCAGGAAGAATCCTAAGCGGACTCCCTGCTAAGCGTGGAGCTGGATGCTGGGCTTGATCTCACAACCCTGAAACCATGACCTGATCTGAAACCAAGAGTCGGAGGCTTAACTTGAGCCACTAGGGAGCCTTTTTATACTTTCAATGTATACTTTATTTCATAATTAATTTAAAAGTGCAAATAAAATGAACCCCTCTTAATAAAAAAGAAATGACCATATATTAAAAAAGAAATGAACATATAAGATAAGCTTAAAATCTCTATCAAATGCAACCAATTCTTATCTTCTTTCCTTCTCTTTAAATAATGATCAAACCTATAATTTTGGATGTGATACCCTTAGGTAGTTTTTATAGTTTTATCTGACACAGTTTAGCATTTTTTTTTCTTGTATATTTGTTTTGGTAGTGGGTCAATGATTTTAGATTACATTTCTTTTTCTGAAATTTAATGTTAAAAAAACTAAAAAATGTGTTTTGCCATAGATTGAGATTGATACACTATACACAAAGTTCATTCTCTCGATTCCTACATAGTATTTTGTTTTTTGATTATACTACATTATATTTAACTATTAAAATTTGATGGATATTTAAGTTTTTATCCTCTGTTTTTCACTACTTTAGAAATTGCAGTTTACATCTTTGAATATTACTTCTTACAGATGGATAAGATATTCCACAGGGCAGATCTAAGGAATGATACTTTGGATACCATTAATTTATATGCATTTTCATTGGTTGGAACCCAATTTTATGAATCAACTACAGGAGATTATGGGAAATATAGTTGTTGTTGTTTTTAATGAAATGGAGTTATTACTGACTTCTTTGTACTCCTCCAGTGGCTTGTTTTAAATAAACATTTATTAATGTCTCAAATTTTCAACATAGTTTTGGCAGAAGCAATTAAGCAGTAGGCTTAAAAATAATTGTAAATGAATTTAAAATTTTAAATTGAAATTTAATAGTTAATACCAGAGTTATAATAATTATTATTTAAGAAAATTTTTAAAATGTATTCTAACCACCAAGTGTTCTTTTTATGATGGTGATATTTGCCTTCAACCTCAAATTTGGCTTTTACCTCAGATCTGTACTGTTTTTAACATTTCACTATTTAACTAAAATATCTATTTCTTACTATTTTTTATACATACATGCATATTAGATTTCTTTGTGTTTTATCACAATGGCTGTAACCTTAAATGTTTGTTATCTAATTGTAGTTTATGGAAATGTATTGAAATCTCTCCATATAATTGTGGCTTTAAAAATTTTCCTTGTTTTTTTTTATTTTATTTTTTTTACATTATACATTTAAAGTTTGTTAAAAGAACCAATCTACTCAATTATTGTTTACTGTTATATTTGATTAACCTAGTGTTTTATATTTGATTTTATTTTAACCCAGTGTTTTCTCCTCCTATTTATCTTCTATCTACCTTCCTGTTTTATTTTGTTTTGACTGAAGTTTCTTTCTTTCATACTTCAAGCTTTTGAAAGTTAGTCATTCTATACCTTTAGTTATCCCTAAAACAATGATAAAAAATGTTATTTTATGTCATCATCTAATTTTTTTAAAGATTATTTGACAGAAAGAGAGAGGAGAATATGAACTGGAGAGGCAGAAGGAGAGGAAGAGAGAATCCCAAGCCAACTCCACACTGAGAACAGAGCTTCATGCAGGCCTGGATCCCATGAGACCATGACCTGAGTCTAGGTGTCCAATGCTTAACTGACTGAGCACACCCAGGTGCTACATGTCATCATCTAATTTATTACATGTTATCTTCACACTGAAATATCTTTCACTTTTTTATCCATATAATATCTGTTAATGAAGAATCAAGAGCCTTGATTATCCAATAGAAATGATTTTAAAATGTTAATAATTTAAAATTGGTCCCTCCTTCTATAAAGGCAAAAAGATCCTCTTTCATTTTCAGGTATCTCCTCCACTGTTTGAGGGAAAGAAAATATTTGCATTGCATACTAAATAAGATTGCCCATTTCTCCTGACCCCCAGCATGAACTTAATGGTTTCTTCCACCACATAGGGAAAAAAAAAAAAAGTGTTTTCAAAAACCATTTGAACATGTTTTAAAAAAGAGTAAATTATTCAGCTTCTCAGGATGAATTGATTCTAGTATTCTTCCTGTCTTCACATTTGGTGTGGCAGTAATCTTGTCCAGGAGCTTGTAACTTACTCTATACAGACAAGAAGGGTGGGGAGTGAGGGAGAGAGAGGGTGGAGACAAAAGGAGGAGACAGAGTGGGAGGAGACAGAGAGGGAGGAGACAGAGGAGAGGAAGAAGACACAGAGGGAGAGCAAAAAAGAAAGAGTTAATTAAATGTTTTTGACTCAAGAAGCAAGGGTAAAATATATTTCTGTTTAAGATTGTATATATTTTTGTCATTTTATATATTTTTGTCATTTTCTGACCTCCATAAATTTCACATATAATTTAATTTGTGTGAACTGAAAATTAGTCAAAATATCTTCCAAATTTTATCAGATTATTATCAGATGTAGTTCTTATTGTTGAAAGAAATTATTTTTATTTTTTCTTATACTTTAAAGAGACAGTAAAAATTATTCTTGTATCTTGAGATAGTACTAAAAATATACTATTTTAAAATGTGACATATTATTTTAACAGACACTTTCAAATAGAACCTAATGTGCTTTAGAAAGCAGACATATAAGATACCATCTCAATAATTAATCTCATTTTCTACCTTGTTAATTTCTGAAAAAGCAACAAAGAATTAATTATAAATGTAAATATTTTATTTTAAAATTCAAAGACAATCTTCAACTTATGAATAATCATCTACAATTTCATAAACATTTTCAAACACATATAAGTCCAAAAGAAATTTTAGACTAATTTTAAGAAAATATATCTACATTTTTTTTAAATTTAAGAAAATACATATATTTACATTTAGAACCTAAATGTAAATATGTGTATTTACATTTATTATATTGGATCAAAATCCAATTAATGGTAATTTTTACCTGTTTTCCTCAAATTTTTATATTTATAAGTCTAAGTATAATTATGGATGGAAATGTATCTCCCTCAAAATTCATATAATTGAAACCCTTATCCTCATACTTTAGAATTGACTGTATTTAGAGATAAGGACTTTAAAGAGATATTTAAATTAGAATGAGACCTCTTGGGTGGGACTTAATCCAGTCTGACCTGAGGGAGAGACATGAGGGATGAGGTGCACATGGAGAAAAGGCCCTGTGCAATCAGTGGGGGCAGTGATCGGCAAGCCAAGGAGAGAAGACTTAAGAGAAACAAACCTGCAGACACCTTGATCATGGACTTCTAATTTCCAACACTATGAGGAAATAAGTTTCTGTGATTTAATCCACCCATTCTATGATGTTTTGTTACGGCAGCCTCAGCAAACTAATACAAATGCTATTTAGTGAATATTCAGCAATCCACCTAAAAAAATCACTTTCTATTTCCAGTTCACATTGCTGACTTCAGAGCACGGCAAAATGGGAGCTATTTGCAATATTTTTGTAAATTATTATCTCATGAAATAAAAATGAGGACAACAAGTTTTATCCATGAATACATTATAGAGTACTTATACAAAGAATATACTTGCCATAACATAAAAATACATAATTCAAGGAAAATAATATTACATTTAATAACTCATGTGATTGTTCACAGAACAGATTAGACTTTCAATAAAATTAAACCATGTCCTCTTTTCACAGTAAAATTAACCATATGTCTTTTATTGCTATAGTCACTGGGAAACATAACATTAAAAAAAAAATTAAAAAACATATTATTGATAAAATTAGCTGACAGAGTCCTATACAAATTACCGAGATCTCAGTCTTTAGCTTCATGGATATTTCTGGCTTTAATTATCTTATTTTATCATAATATTAATTCACGTATTCATTTACTTTTGATTGAACACTTTCCAAAGACAGCGGGATAAATATTGAGGAAATAACCATGAACAAGACATGGAACCCTCAGTTCAAGAAAGTTCATAGCTTAGATATGAATGACATATGAAGTATCGATAGAAAACAACTTTTATAGATGAGAAATTGTGTTCAAGATAAAGGTAGCAAGATGCAAGAGGTCCATTCTGGAAGAACTGGGCAATAGACTATGATGGTTTGACTTGAAAATTAGCTAGGACATCTAAAAATTCACTTCTTCTGTATTTGGAACAAGATAACTTGAATCAAGAATGAATACTTAAATATAGCCCCAGAAATGGAACCAGCTATTAGTTGAATACTGACAATGGTTTGAACATGCAATTCAGATCTGGAAACCATTTCTACAGACAAATCTGTTTCAGCAGATGTTTTGGGAGGATGGGATTTATTTCTTCATCAATGGTGGAAAATATGTACAGTTACCATAGAAAGAATCCCTAGGAAATATGACATAAGGCAAAAAATAATGTTATATAACTTGATGTAAAATTTTACTTAGTCTTCTACAATCATATGAGATTATAAATTCATAGCAATGTTCATTTTGTATAAAGAGACAGAACAGAAAGAACTAGCTAGAACGAGACAAATTGAATTTTTAAAAATAGATTTGGCTTTTCTCTCCTAGGGATAAGTACAAAATATTTCAATGAATATTTCCAGAAATATTCAGATTTAAAGTGTTATCTATGTGGTGATTAAATGAAGAATTTTTCTATTAATAGGAGTTTTGTTTTTAGGTATTATTGGTTCTGAATATGATAATTTCCTCTAATAAGAGAGAGACAATAATTAATACTAAATAAGCACCTGTTACTTCACTTTTGATAATTTATTTTTTAACCTTTATTTTTCACATAATTTTAGACTGGTAAAATTTTCATGGGGGCTGGGTACAAGTTTTTAAGTCCATTATTACAGTAAGGAATAAAATGCTGCTCAAGGTCTCATTTTTCTTTTAGTCCTCCTTCTCACGGGTGGAAAAAATAGAATATAAACCTCAGTTTCAACTCTGCTTAACAACAGAAAATTTATAGTGATTTCAATGAACAGCAAAACCAAAAGATTGGTATAAAATTGGTAACTGTCCGGTTCATAGATTAGACCTATTAAAGTACTTCCTTGAGGAAACTGATCTTTACACAATATCCTTTCATCAACTGCACTCAAAAGAACATACTTAACCCACACCTGCACATATTTATTGCATTCAAATCCCCACACTACACCCAAACATACACGGACACATGCTGGTGACCACATACATAAGAATGTACAACTCAGATAATAGTCATTAAGCATCTTATTATTCTCAATTTTAAAGAAAAACATTTAATATTTCCTTATTGTGTTTCCTTAGGTTTCTTGTGCTTATCTTGTATCAGGATAGACTTTTATGTCAATCCCGTTCTTTAAAAATCAATTATACATATGTGTTGAATTGCATTAAGTTATTTTTCTGTATAATTTTGTCAAATGATTTTTCTGACTTATTTTCTCTTGTTTAAACACTTTGTAGTCACATGTAGTATAAACCAAAATTCAACATGATAAAACACACACACACACATATACACACACACACACATTAGATTCCATGACCTATTATTTTGCCAATAATTTTTGGTCTTATAAGTGAGACTGGATTCTAGATTTAATTTACCCTATTAGCCTTTTGGGAATTTGGTGTAAGATTATGCAATTTTCTTACAAGTTGGAAACTTCTCTTTTCCTATTATCTGGAAAAGTTTGCATAGATTAGACTTATTTTTATCCTTAGCATTTGGTGTAATTCATCAATGAATCAAGAAATGATATGGTTCTGGGATTTTGACTTTGTGAATTATTTTGAAATCGTGATTTTTTAAATTACAAATTGTAAAGTTTCTTATTTTTTGTAGTCACATTTTTACATTTCAAGAAATTTTCCAATTAATGTCTTCAAATTAATTGCCTAAATTTATTCATAATATCTTTTATCATCTGCTTAATATCTGTAGTACTGCCATATATATATTTATTTATTTATTTATTTATTTATTTTTGTATTATTCTTTTGGGTTTTAACTTATTTTTGTTTTCTATTTGTCCTGTTATGTGTTACTTTTTCTCATTCCCTTGCATTTTCTCCCTAATTTACTACTTTAGTAGATCATATATTTATGTATATTCTTTAGTAAGTTTGGTGAGGATTTCAAATTCTAATATAATTAATATCTTCATCATTCCTGGGCAGTCCAGGAGATTTAGGACTTATTTCCTCATTCAAAAGTCTATGGTTTTAGAGTTGTAAGATATAATTATATATTAGCTCCTTTTTAAAACAGATGTTTAATCGTTTTTTTTACTTATCAGGTATATATATATAATATATATACATTATATATATGGATATATATCTCCATCCAGTATTTTCAAGCCCAGTTTTTATCTTTTAGAAATTGCAAATATAATTATTACATAATATGTCTGATAATGAAAACATCTAAAGGATTTTTGTGTCTATTTTCTGTTAATTCACATGTTCTGGTTTCTATTGCCTTCTTTCTTTGAAAGGATTTGTATTTACATTTTATTTTAATTGCCTGGATGCACTACTAATTTAGTAATCTTTAAATTATTATTTTGTATATTTTGATCACTCATGGAATATGCACTTGAGTTACAAATATATATTGCTAATATTGAAATTATAAAGTCTAAAGGACTTTCTGCCTTGCTTTGCTTAAGAACTGAGCACATATATGAGTAGTTTTCATATTATGGATATGGTGCTGGTGAGTTTATTTCTGGTTTATACTTAAACAGTATATAGAAATTTAAGTACCAGTGTTCTAGCCAGTTTCTGCTTTTGGACTTTACACTGGATGAGTGGACTTTACATTGGATGAGTGCTGGCTCTTGTCTCTGTTTTCATGTCCCATAAGATGTAAACAAAGCTTACGTTTTATACTTTTAAGAAATGTTCTTAGGGTAAAGTGCCTTCAGAATTACCTTTGCCTCACTGGGTCTCCACTGCTATTTAGCCTTTGACTTCGTAATTCTTTAGTAGCTTGTCATCACATTGCTTTCTTTTTTTATTATTATTAAAAACTATTTAAAAGTATGCTAAGCACTAGGGACCCTCCATGTCTATGCCAATCCACCTGACCTTCACCAGGTCACCTTTTCATGCAGAAAAATGAAACAGGGTGGGGTGAGAGCTAGCACTTTCTCCAGTTTTAGCCTCCTTTTTCTAACATAGTAGTGGTTAAAGATTTGGTGGTTACTTCCATTTTCTTTTTAAATACAATATTTTTAAAGCAGTTTTAGGCTCACTGCAAAATAGAGTAAAGTACAAAGATTTCCCATTCAAAGTGTTTCATGGGCTCCTGACCACAGTTGACACTTTCTCTGGGTTTGGCTTAGACATCCCCCAAGCATTCCACTGATGCAGGCAGCACTTATTCAGTGCCTACAAGATCACATTTGTTTCCCATTGAGGTTTCCTAAGCACAATGCATCTGACACCAGACCTAGATGTGCAGCCCATGCTACACATCGGTGGGCTCAGTCATTGGAAATATAATGTCCACTGCTCCATATCACCCCAAGGATTATTGAATTTTTTTAAAAGATTTTATTTATTTATTTGACAGACAGATCACAAGTAGGCAGAGAGGCAGGAAGAGAGAGAGGAGGAAGCAGGCTCCCCGTTGAGCAGAGATCCCCATGCGGGGCTTGATTCCAGGACCCTGAGATCATGACCTGAGCTGAAGGCAGAGGCTTAACCCACTTAGCCACCCAGGTGCCCCGGATTATTGAATGTTTTGATGAAATTAAAGAACAGATTTCATTGACTGATGAGAGAGAATAAGATAACCCAATTCTGGACTGCATCTTAGGTAAGCCACCTGGTGTCGCCATGCAGCAGTTCTCCAAAAGGACGCTTCTCATTTCCATTACATGTCCAATTAGGTGGTCTGCACTTTCCTTCAGATTTACAAAGCTTTTCTACAATTATTGACACCTCAGTCCCCTGGGGAATCCTGTAAGGACTCTCTGCATTCCATCAAGTTCTTTTCTAAAGACTGAAATATATGAGAGATCAAAATGTTCATCAAATAAAGGACAAGAGACTATATAAGAACATTTTGAAATCTTTAAAAAAATCAGGATTATATAAATAAATTCTTAAACATAATGCACCTTTTTCAGTTATATTAAACTATTTTTTCTAGATATCTTTTTGTCCCTTTTGTAATCATCCTTTCCAGATGAAAGGTTGATTTCAAAAAATAAATTTTGATTATTAAATAAGACACACTGATATTAACAGGAAAAACAAATAAACAATCTAAGATTCTGGTCCCTAAGGAGGCAAGAAGGGAGAAGGGAAGACATTAAGGATCTTTGTTTTAGAAACTGCTCCTGAAAGCTTTGTCTTCAAACACACACACACACACACACACACACACACACACACACAATGCTGCTGGTAGTGTTTTGGATTCAGATTGACTTTAACCCCATAATCACACCTGACAGTGCCAACTATGAAGCAACAGCTACTGAGTGTTCCTCCTTATAAAGCACTTCACTCCAGATGTTGTCTATACTTGTGAGGCTGAATGTCTGATATCATGGACAAGAAAAACTGTTCAAAGCTGATGGTCACAGGCAGTCCTTCCAAAATCAAGAACTAAGCTGTTTTTTTGAACTGGACTGAAAGCTTATGGCTGGAGACCTGATAATGGGGTCACATTGGGCCCTGTTAACATATGCCTTATTTGGGGGTATCCTAACACTGTAAACTTTTTTGTTTCTAGGGTTACCCCATGTGCCTTCTTAGATTATACTTCCTGTATGTGTTTCCATACCATGACAGAACCTCAGTCCTGGAAGGTTTCAGGTCAGCTTCAACTTACCGGTCAGAGCTATGCTGTGCAGAATTGATGCTTCAGACCAGGCAAAAAAGATTCATATAGAATTTGAGGAGCTTCCTTGTTCTCTAAAGTAGACCGTAATGGGCTATGATACATCTTTTCCTGCCTTAATAACTGTTGGGCCATCAATCTCATAAGCAGACCTGATTATCCTCCTGTGAGTGATCTTGTTAACTGCCGTGGCCTCCTAACCCAAATTAACAAGTTATTATCACAGCTCCTAAAGTTCAATTTGGGGTCATGACTGGGTAGCTATGTTTCTTGCTCAGGTCCTAAGAAGTCAAGAAATGGGGTTGAGGAGTCTTGCTCCTGCCAAAAAACTATTGCTGAGTTATCAGGCCAAACACAGACAGTTAACAATGGCTTTTCCTGATAGACCTCACCAGGTAAGCTGCCTGCTCACACCAGACCTAGTACACAGTCAGTGCCTTAAGTCCCTGATGGTGTTACAGTCATGGACTCGGGGCTCCCGGCTGCCCTCCTCTTGAGCGTATCTCTATTCCCACCTATGTGCTTCCATTTAGAAGTCTCCTTACTGGCAGAGGACAGAAAAACTTAAAAAGACCATTTTCCCTGCTCTGACTCAGTACTCACTACTTTCCCCAATCTTGGGCTTCCCTCTTCTCTACATCTTTCTGACCACCCCATTCCATACAACTGAAAAACTGCTCAAGTCTCTTGTTTAGGGCTCCCCAGCCAAGACTGTGCTGATTTACTTGGCCTTGACTGTTCCATGAGAAATGAATACTAATTTCTAAAATATAAATATATATACATACAAAGAAATGGACTACTACTTTCATTTTTTCTGAGGGAAAAACACAGTTGTCAACCTACAGTTATATACTCTTTCATTAGGGTAAAATTAACATAGTGTCAAACAAAAAATAAAATAACGGGGTCTTGAAGCCATAGACCAGCTCTTACAGAATTTTTAGAGGATTTCCTTCAGGCTGAAAACAAACAAACATACAAACAAACAAAAACATCATAAGCTAAGAGGATAGCAAAAAGATACAAACCTGGGGAATTTTAAAAAATCTTTTAAAAACAACAATGGTAATATCTAATTTGTGTAGTGAAATAAGTAAAAATAAAATACTGGGCATTAATAATATATAAATGAAGGTATCTGAATTAAGGTATTCCATAGTCAGTGTTTTAATCAGGAGAAATCAAACCACAGGATTCACTTAAAAATCAGTTAAATGTTTGGGCGCCTGAGTGGATCAGTTGGTTAAGCAACTGTCTTCAGCTCGGATCATGATCCCAGGCCTGGGATCAAGCCCTGCATAGGGCTTCCTGCTTAGTGGGAAGCCTGCTTCTCCCTTTCCTTCTGCTGCTTCCCTCTGCTCCTGCTCTCTCTCTCTTTCTCAAATGAATAAATAAATCCTAAAAAAAAAAAAAAAAAAAAAGTTAAATTTTAAAGTTAAAGTAGCTAAAAACACTAAGAGAATATACCTACTTGTATAAATGCTAAATAAAATAAATAAGGAAGAAAGAAAAAAGTACAAAGATTTAATCAACCTAAGAGGAGACAGGAAAAAAGAAGGTAGAAAAATAAAAAGTATAACATATAGAAAGCTTGTAATCTTATGAAAAAAGTTCAAATATAACATAAATGTAATATATATAATTATAAATATAAATATGAATGAATTTGGGGGACCTAGGTCGTTCAGTAGGTTAAGAACCCTAGTTTTGGTTTTAGCTCAGGTCATGATCTCAGGGGCATGTGATCAAGCCCTGCACTGAGCTCCATAAGCAGTGGGGAGTCTGCTTGAGATTCTTGCTCTCCTTCACCCTCTGCTCTTCCCCTCTCCATGAACTCTCTCTCTTTCTCTCTCTAAAATAAAGAAATCTTTTATCTCCCTGATATGAGGACATGGAGAAGCAACATGGAGGGGTAGGGGGATAGGAGAAGAATAAATGAAACAAGATGGGATTGGGAGGGAGACAAACCATAAATGACTCTTAATCTCACAAAACAAACTGGGGGTTGCTGGGGGGAGGTGGGATTGGGAGAAGGGGAGCGGGCTATGGACATTGGGGAGGGGAGGCGAACCATAAGAGACTATGGACTCTGAAAAAACAACCTGAGGGTTTTGAAGGGTCAGGGGTGGGAGGTTGGGGGAACAGGTGGTGGGTAATGGGGAGGGCACGTTTTGCATGGAGCACTGGGCGTTGTGCAAAAAGAATGAATACTGTTACGCTGAAAAAATAAATAAAATGGAATAAAGTGTGAAAAAAAAAATAAATAAATAATAAAAAATAAAAAATAAACAAATAAATAAATATTAAGGAACTAAATATCCAGTTTCAAAGTAAGGTTGATTAAAATGATAAAGACTATATATAGGCCTTCTAATTGAAATGTTTGGAAATGCTAAAAAGTCAAGCACAGAAAAAAGAATAAGTATTAACAAAAAGAAGCTAGAGTGAGTATATTAATATCAGAAAAAAATAAGTAAAATGCTATACTAGCAATAAAAGGCTTACTACATAATAATAATAATTTTCAATTCGCAAGGAAGAAATAATGTTTTAAAAAGTGGATGCCCCTGATACCAGACTCAGTTATCAAGAGTAAGGACTGAGAGGAGCCTGAGTGGCTCAGTTGGTTAAGCATCCCACTCTTGATTTCAGTTTGGGTCATGATCTTAGGGTTGTGAGACTGAGCCCCATGTCAGGTTCTGTGGTGGGTGTTGAGCCTGCTTAAGATTCTATCTTCTCCCTCTGCTCCTCACATCTCTCTCTCTCTCTCTCTCATCCCCCACCAAAAGAGTAAGAACTGACATCTACAATACACCATTAAAAATACTATTATTTCTGCTTCAATAATTTATAGATCCAGCATACAGCAAAATCAGTAAAATTATAGAATTGAATGTTATTCTTTCTGAGCTATACATACATAAAATATTGAGTCCCATAAATGGAGAACACCTATTTGTCTAAAACTGGCACTGAGCAATGATTATCAATGTGCTGGTCCAAAATGTTGCTTTCAATAATTTATTAAGTTAGAATTTATTCAGACCACAAACTCTGACTCCAATGCAACTAAGTTTGAAATAAATCATATAATTAGGAAAAAATATCTCCCTTTATTCAGAAATTTAAAAACATACTTCTACAAACATGAATCAAATGAGAAATCCTGATAGAAGCTACAAAATTCTGGGAGCTTACTTACAAAGAAAAATATTATAGATTGGGGCACCTGGGTAGCACAGTGGGTTAAGTATCTGACTCTTGGTTTCAGCTTAGGCTGTGATCTCATGGTCATGAGATCAAGCCCCTCATCTAGCTCCAACCTCACTGTGGAGTCTGCTTAGGAGTCTCACTTCCTCTCCCTTTGTTCCTCCTACTCATGTGCATTCTCTCTCTCTCTAAAGTAAATAAACAAATCTTAAAAAAATTAAAATATTATACATTAAGTCATGTGGGGTATAGCTAAAGCATTAAGAGGAAATATACAGACTTTAAAAGCTACATATGCAGAGAAAATAATAAAAGCACAAAAACAAGAAAAAATAACCGGAAATGAAATAACTGAAGAAAATAAAAAGAGAAAATTAATAAATACAAACATTTAGTATAGAAACACACAAGTTTCCTGATAATGTAAATTTAGAAGAGATAAACTGCCAATTTCATGAGGTTAAAAGATTTAAGTAAATAAACTGATATTATACATATATATATAATATTAAAATCACTGTGGTAGACAACTCTAACATAGCTTCTAATTGCCCCTTTTCATTATATATGTATATATTATATTATGTATATTATGTATATATAATATATAAATATTATATATAATAATAAACTAAAATTATTGTGTAGACAGCTCTAAGATTGCTTCTAACTACCCCTTAGTATTGTGTAATTCCCTCTCTTTTGTTTTTTTGGTTTTGTTTGTTTGTTTTTCAGAGAGAGAGAACACAAGCCAGGGAAAAATCATAGAGGGAGAGGGATAGAACATTAAGCAGGCTCAACAACCAACATGGAGCCCCACGTGGGGCTTGATCTACCAAAGCCAATATCATGACCTGAGCAGAAATCAAGAATTAGATGCCTGACTGATTGAACCACACAGGCACCCCTGGATCTAGCAACTAGCTTTAAAAAATTTTTACGACAGCAAAAGGGATAGGATGTCATTCCGGAGACCAGGTTACACAAAAGCCTCCACCTTGCTCTTCCTCTCTTGCTCTTTAGCTTGCTAGCTCCATTGGAAAGCTAACTTCCATGTTGTGAGATGTGTTATACAAAGAGGTTAATCTAGGAAGGAACTGAAGGAGTTACTCAACAGTCAATGAAAACCTAAGGATCTCAGTTCAATAGACACTGAGGAATTAGTTCTGGACAACAAACATGAGTGAGGTTGTTAAAAGATTGCCCCCCAGTCAAGTCTCAGATGAACTCTTGTGCAAGAGTCACCCAAGTGAACTGTATCTAGTTGCCTGACTCCCAGAAACTGTAAGATAATAAACGCTTTTGTTTCAGGCCACTAAGTCTGGGGTAATTAGTTCAATGGCAACAGATAAAAAAATATAAACACAAAAGTACAAAAAGGAAAATAGCAGGAAATCTCAAAAAGTGCTGAATCTAATAGCACATAGATGCAATAGTGACAATTACTACCGGCAAATGATAAGAGTAAATACATAGACTGCATCATAATCACAGTAACGTGTGTTTGATACTAAAGAATTGAGCAACATTATTTAACATTAAAAAACAATTTCAAAAAAACCCAAATGATCACCACAACATATTCAGAAGCATCTAATAAAATTCTACATCTGTGGTAGAAAAAAACTGGGAAGTGTTAATAAATAATTATTAAGTTAACAAAGGCATTTACAAAAATCTTACAGCAATCAAATCAAATGGTGAAAGTATTTAAGGATTTCAAAGTATTTAAGATCAGAAACAAAACAAGTATGTCAATTAGCTAGTCAACATTTACTTTAGGCTTTAGCTAGCAAAGTAAAAGAAGTTAAAAGTAATAAAATTAATAAAAAATTAAAAGGAAATAAAAATTTGATTATTTTCAAACCTCAGATTTTTTATTCAACTACATTGCATTTAAAAATATATCTAGTCATAAAAATTATAGAGTGTAAATGTTTGAAGTCAAAATCAGAGATTGAAAACATAATTAGAAAAAATTAGCAATGGAAAACATAAATTCAATTCAATAGTAAAAAAAAAACAAAAGGAGAGTTGGTAAACATATATAGACACTTTAAAAAGAAGACATGCAAATGGCACACAAACATGTTCATTATCACTTACCCTACTGTTAATCAGAGAACTGTAAATTAAAACTCACAATAGTATGTCATTTCACACTAATCAAATTTATAAAAAGTAAAGGTCAAACAATATCTTGAGTTGTAGATGATGTGCAATTATGAGAACTCCAAACTGTGATAGTATAAACTAACACAACAATTTTAGAAAATAAATTAGTATTACCCCTAGAATTGACAAAATAATATAGCAATTCTACTCCACAGCACTGGGAAACAAATATAAGAATATTCCTTAGAGCATTTGTCTTTTTCTTTTTCTCTTTTTTTTCTAAAGAGGAAAAGAGAGAGAGAGAGAATGTGTGTGTGAGCAAGGGGGTGGGGAAGGGAGAGAGAGAATCTTAAGCAGGCTCCACATCCAGCTCCGAGCCTGATGCTGGGCTTGATCTCATGACTCTGAGATCATGACCTGAGCCAAAATCAAGAGTCAGATGTTTAACTAACTGAGCCACCAAGGTACCTCTCCTTGGAGCATTTTTCTAGATACCAAAGTAAAGGAATCAATCTATACAATTATTAACACAATTATGGATACATTTTTATACATACAATGGAATATTCCACTCTAATCAAAAGGATTACTATAGAATACATCCACTTGGGTGAATATCCTAATCATGACATTGATTGACAGACTGAAATCATAGATGATTTCCTTCAGTAAAGCCCATTTATATAAATTTCAACAACAGGATAAATGAAGACTGTGTATCAAGGACACTAATAAGAATTATTAGAAAAATTATATAGAAATTATATAGAAATTATATAGAAAATTATATAGAAAATTATATAAAATTATATAAAATTATATAAAAATTATATAGAAAAAAGAAACCCACATTTGTGGGTTTAAGAAAAAGGTTTGTATTGAGAGACCACTTGAAGCTCCTAAAATACTCCCAATATTTTATCTTAGTCTACAAATGTGTGGAAGGTGTATTCTTGCTATCATCCTTTAAACTATAATCATATATTTCAGTATGTACATTTCACAACAAAAACTTCTGCAAACTTTTAAATGAGTTTTAAATTTATGAAATCTTCAAAAATTTTACCTCATTTTTATTCAAAAATTATTTGTTGTGAAGCTTCAAGGAAGCATTTTCTAGCAAAAACATCTGCTCCTTAACTACTGCTTTGAAATGAGTAACATCTTTACCATCTCTGAAAAGGAAAAAAAAAAAAAAAAAAAGAAAGAAAACCAAAACAGAGGTTTTATTGGAGGCATTCTTCACCATATGAGATATGTCACATAGTATCTTTGAAACTATTTTTGATTTTTTTTGCATGAACTCATTACTTCAAAGAAGATCATTCTCTATTCTTTATAGGATTCAGAGGGATCTAGATTTATGCTTTGTTGAAAGGAAAAATACTGGTATTCACATCGTGTTAATATCATACATGCAAGAAATACAGAGAGAAGAAAGATGCAATTTCTTTGAGTTTTCTTAAAGTCGTGCTAAAATGCTCTTCTACCAACAAAACTGTGTGTGTACTTGTCCATGTGTAAAGCTCAGATCAAAGACTGCTCTAGTGCAATTAAAATACTGAGTTCAGGGGCGCCTGGGTGGCTCAGTGGGTTAAAGCCTCTGCCTTCAGCTCAGGTCATGATCCCAGAATCCTGGGATGGGGCCCCGCATGGGGCTCTCTGTTTGACACGGAGCCTGCTTCCTTCTCTCTCTCTGCCTGCTTCTCTGCCTACTTGTGATCTCTGTCTGTCAGATAGATAAATAATCTTAAAAAAATATTAAGTTCAGAATTATGTAAATAAAAGTTGTAATTATTTAGGGAAATTTTAAAGCCAATTTGACTAAAACAGTTTTGCTAAAAACTATTGTAAAACTCTATGTAAAAGTCCACATTCAAATTATTTTTTAAAGATTTATTTATTTATTTATTTATTTATTTATTTAGAATGCATGAGTCAGGGGAGGGGCAGTGGGAGAAGAAGAGAGGGAATCCTCCAGCTAACTTCACATTGTGCATGGAGCCCAACAAGGGGCTTGATGTCAACCCCTGAGATTATGACCTGAGTCAAAACCAAGAGTTGGATGCTTAATTGACTGAGCCAGTCAGGTGCCCCCTCACAAAGAATTTTAGATGAGTTCACTTAAATCACTTTATTCCAAAATGTTAATGCCATATATGTATCTAAAATTATTTCTCAATTTTTTACCTGAAAAACAATACTTTATGCTTAGTTATAAGCACTTAGACAAGTATTCATACATGTAAATCAACTATCTTCTTTAAAATAGTTTTTTGGGACACTTGGGTGGCTCAGTTAGTTAAATGTCTGTTTATGTCATGATCCCAGAGTCCTGGGATCAAGTCCCGCATCAGGCTCCTTGCTCAGAGAGGAGCATGCTTCTCCCTCTCCTTGTGCCTGCTACTCCCCCTGCTTGTGCCCTATCTCTGACAAATAAATAAAATCTTTAAAAAATAAAATAGTTTTTCATACGGATGGAATTTATTCAAATTTCTGCTTATGTTATATGCAAAATCATAGGTAATTTATGAAAAAAGTGGTTATGCCAATATTCTTCTGAGTGATACACAATAGACCATTAAGTAATCATTTATTTTTTTGAATGTATTTGAGAGGTATTCAGTTCCATAATCATCAATTATTAAAAAGACAGATGTACATACATCACGGTTTATTTATTTACTTTTTTTTATTATTATGATATATTACTCACTGTATGCCATTGGTTTTTGATGTAGTGTTCCAAGAGTCATTGTTTTGGTATAACTCCTAGTGCTCCATGCAATATGTGCCCTCCTTAATACAAGGTTTAGATTAGAAGGGTTTATAGGTCTTTGAGGACCTAAGAAAATAGTGATTGTTTGAAAGTGACTTAACCAGATCTTTATACGCTGCAGCAAATTACAAATGTTTGAGTATGTTCAATAGTTAGAACATAAAAGAGATTCATCCTTTTAACTGCAAAAACATGCATCATCTTATTCTTCACTATTCTTCATTCATATGGTAAAAACAACAAAACAGCTTCTTGATTTTGTGTGAGCACGTATGTCTGTCTATACATATAGAGAGACATATATAATATATATATAAGCACATACATACACATACATAGATACATAAGAGTGCAAATAAGCAAATTATAATGTTGCAAAATTCCTCATAACAATTATAAAAAGTATGGATTATAAATGATACCTGACAATTCACAAGGCTATTGTGAGAGAGGGTTTGGCAGGCATGTGCTAAAAGATAATAAAATGAATTATATGTATTTTGTATTATATATAGGAAATGAAATGTACATAAGAGATATGAATTAGATTCTTGACAAACTCTTAAGGAAGTGTGGTATGTTTTCCTTGAATATATGCAAAAAATATAAGATTGATATTTGGGGTTTAACATTTTCTTCCAAAATCTCAGCTACTCATTTATATAAAAATATGGCAGAAATGATGGATATACTTAGCACCATGAACCTAATATTTCAGGATGATCTAATACAATAGTTGATAGGAAATGTTAATAACAGTGAGGCAAATGTGTAAGAATCATGAACATTTTTTAAGGTTTTACCATAGGAAATAGTCTAACAGTATAAAATTAAAAAAAAACTAGAGCCTGGCCAGAGCATTTTTCTAAATACCTCATAAGAATCAATTTTGAGGCAACACACCCAAATATCTATGTGCTTCTTCCTCTCTCACCAGTCCATTAGTTTTCATTATATATCCAGAGACAGGACAGTACAAAATAACTGGTGTGAAGTAATGAGGAGTAGAATTGGTATAGAATATCCTTACTTTATTTTTCTTTATAGCATTATTTGGAAGGTACTAAATTATTATTTAGAAAGTTAAAACACTGAGAAGTTATGTAAGTTGTCAAAGTCCACAGGGGTATGAAATAATATAGACGGGATTCCAAGCATGTGTTGGCCTCCAGATCTCACAAAGTTCTACAGGTCCAAAATAAGCCTTTTGAAATCATTCGAAGAGTGGAAAAACTGCATTTTGAAGTTTTTCTATTGTAATAGTCATAAAATCTTCAAAAAACTGGAAATTTCATAAAGCAAGAAGATACAGCATTTATCAAACAATAAAACAAGTAAAAGAAAATAACAGAATGAGAAGAGATGACAGAATGAAAAAATATTGTAGATAGATCATATAGGACAAGGGAATGCTGACTAAAGATGTAATAGAACATGAATTAATATATAAAAGAATGTAATAAAACACCTAGCACAAAGTAGTATGCAAGTAGACATTAGCTATATATATATATATTTATATTTATATAAATTTATATAAATAAATTTAAATAAATTTATATAAATATATATATAATGTCTACTAATGTCTACTTACATACTAATGTCTACTATATACATATTATAAATCATAATATATCATATATATAAGTAGTATGCAAAGTATACAAAGTACATATACAAAGTAGTAAGTAGACATTAGCTATATATATATAAATATATTTACATATTTATATATATGTACTTTGTATACTTTGCATACTACTTATATATATGATATATTTATAATATGTATTATAATATATAGCTATTATATTTATAGCTATAATATATATTATAGCTATTATAAATCATTTGCCTCTAAAAAGACAAATTTGATCCTCTATTGTTACTTTTTAATTGTTTTCAAATTGGCAGGAAACAGATGGAAAATCCTTATCCTCTGTGATAAACAATTCCCCTTTTCTTATCTGAATCTTGAGCATTATTTTATCTTCATTACTACTTTCAGTACTAGGTTCTAACAGTCATTTCATAATTAATATATGGTGATTTTTTTTCTTTTCTAAACTGCTTTGATTCTTGATTTTTTTCAGTGATTCTTGAATTAATGAAACTGATCACTCTGATTGAAAGGAGTACTGTAAGCATGATATCTTTTTTTTTTTTTAATCCCCTCACTTCTGGTTCTTTACTTATAGACATCACTTTTATTCATTCATTTATTTGATAGTACATATTGAGCAACTATAAAGGGCAACACATATTGTAAGCACTATTTTGTTTGCCATGTGTCAGACATTCTGGCATTGGCTATGATGATGGAGTATATCTGAACTGAAAAGAAAATTCTGGATGCAAATTGACAAATTCACAATAATCTAAAGGTAATAACTGAGAGAGGTAATGAGACACAGACACTATGCTATCAAATATTTTCAATTATAACAAGTAAAAATAAGGGGAGAAACAAGTCACATTTCAATAAGAATGGAATAAATATCAATGTGGCCCTACAAGTCTCTTCATAAACAAATGAGAAATCTGTGAAGCAATGTCTACAAAGTGAGTTTGGAGGAAATTTTGTGATTTAAGATTATTTTGACCAGCCAAATTGTAATTCATAAAAATTTGTCATTTGACATAAAGTTTTCTTACATATTTAAGGTTTCAAGAAAACACAATTCAACTGATTCTTCTAAAAAATAGATAAACTAAGTATTTTTGTTAATCCACTTGTGGGAAAAATCAAAATTAGGAACTTAAGAATGCAAAAGAAATCACTGTATTAAAGCAATTAAAATAAAAATAAATAAATTTAGAAAAATAATATTCATCTGTTAGAAATCTGTATGTAAATGTCCATATTTATCACCAATTGAATTAATTCGAATGAAAAATCCAAATTACAGTAAAAGACACATAGTTAACAGACTATGTCAACAGACTATCATTGATAGTACCATTGATAAAGTAAATGATAATATAATAATAATATAAATGATAATATTACATAATATTAACTATGGTAAATAATGAATATTTTAGTTTATCCAAGTTTGAAAATCATAGGGTGAAAATTATAGGGTGGAGTTAAAGGAATTATTTAAATCATTAATAAAATTTTAAATAGATCATATCATTTTTAAAATACTAGAAAGATAAGGGGAAAGCATATTATAATCTTTAAAGAAAAGGAGTAAAGAAATGTATAAAAATAAAAATTTTAAATGTGTTTCAGTAATAGGATTAAATATGAGTTTTACCAATAAGTATTGATAGTTTACTACTTCCCATTTAAAATATCCATTTAGGGGGGCACCTGGGTGGCTCAGTGGGTTAAAGCCTTTGCCTTGTGCTCAGGGCATGATCCCAGGGTCCTAGGATTGAGCCCCGCATCAGGCTCTCTGGTCGGCAGGGAGCCTGCTTCCCTTCCTCTCTCTCTGCCTGCCTCTCTGCCTACTTGTGATCTGTCTGTCAAATAAGTAAATAAAATCTTTTAAAAAAATAATAAAAAAATATAAAAAAAATAAAGTATCCATTTAGGAAATGAAGAAAACCACTGATAGAAAAATTATGATTAAGCTATAAAGGGGAAATGGAAAAGACCACAACATATGAAGAATTGTTAAATTCACTGCTAATTAAAGAAACATGAATTAAAATATCAATGAGACACTATTTTCAATTGTTATATTGGAAATCATGTATTTAAATATTATCTAATTATTTGATGTGATGTTTTCCACATATTACATTATCTACCTATTACAGATAAATAATCCTTTCTATGTATAAAAAAACTATAATCTGTATAAAGAACAGAAATGTATTTATATGTTGAAAGAAAGAAGACTTTGCTATATAGAACAGTTTCTAGGTGGTAGGACTTGCATGCTTTTCATTATCTGATTTGCATTCTTTTGGTAATTTCTAGAGTTTAAAAAATAAATATGTATTTCTTTTGAATCAAAGTAGGTTATATTAATTGTCATAATGTATAAGAAGAAAATAATACTTTGAATGATTAAATTATGGGTTTACAAAAGACAGATGGCAAGTCTAATGTAATTTATCTGTAGAACTTCATGACTAATATCTTTCAGTCTATTATACAGAAGTGAATTCTTCTATATTTAATCCTGGATCCTCTAGATATACAGAAGAAAATATGTCCTTTATCTTTAGATCATTATTAAATAGGTACATTAATCCAGTTTTATTGTGGTTCCAGTCCTAAAGTTTCTATGTTAGATGTTTGTTACTTGTCCTCTATTTATCTTGTCACACTGAGAAACCATCTGGCAATCACTTTTTTTCTTAAAAATATTGTTTCATCCTGAAGCATTACAAAAACTAAACTATTACAAATGAGCTCCAATAAACAGTCCAGTAAATTTAGTACTTAGTAAAAGCTTTGAATTGCAGGTAAATCAAACTAGTATCAAATTATCTTTAAGTAAAAAGTCAGAGAATGGGTTTAAATAGTTAAGACATACAGAATTAGACTGGTTTGACACAGCTGGATCCAGCTCAGTTAATGTCTCCCATTATCCATCACTTCTCTCATGTTCTACCATCTTTTAGCTCTGTGTTGTAATATGTAGACTTGGTTCTCTAAGCAGCCTTTCTAGATAGATTACCCCCTACCCCAACACACATACACAAGGTTTGCATTTTTTTTAATATCTCCTGATCAAAGAAGAGTGGAGGCCCTCTTACCAACCATTTGATTCTCCCAATGGAACTCTGATTCTGCTTGAGAATATGCCCAGCAAACCAATCACTATATTCAGAGGACTGGCTTTGGTCAAGTAACATCTCTAGAAAGAGCTGTAATGACTTAACTCCCAATCCTACCAGAATTAAGGAAGGAAGAAAATATCAAAAGAAAATTATGTGAGGTAGAAAAAAAAACCCTTGGAAATTTAGCCTTTTACTTATTCTTGGTGGCTAAGACACTAAAAGGTCAAAACAAGTACACCATTTCATTTTTAGGGCTGCCTTTGTTAAGAAACTTGGACTGTACTTTTCTCATACAGGTAGAAGAAACCATAAGACACTTCTTGTTCTAGCTCTTCTTCCTCTTCCCATCAGATAAGTGTGGCAACATGCCCTAGGTGAATTTTGAGATCTTGCTTAAGGTCATTACTTCATAATTATCATGAATATTCTAGACATTCTCTATCTCATTAACTAATACATACATTCCCCCTTGTTCTCATCTAAGGACATAGCTGACTCAAGATAGGTACTAATCATATTTTCTTTGATATATTTTGGTTTTGTGAGAAGAGATATTAGTCAAATATGAACAATTTATCACCAGTAGGCCTGTCTACTGCCTATCAAAAAGCATGTAATAAGAATATTAGAATGCTCTAGAATATTTCAACATGGTTCCTTTTACCTTCACCTTTCCAGAAGATCAAGGGAATTTTTCTGCAGTATTCATGGTTAGAACCTGCTTGAGTTCCTACAGCTATCAACAATTTGGTAAGATACACCTTTCTGAGCAAAGATGAAACATTTGTCCTTTTCTCCCTACTTGAGCTCTCCAGAATTTGAAAACTAACAAAATGACTTTTATTAAATACCTGATTGCTTGCACCATATAGGCCTAATTTGGGGAACCATCTGATCACTATTTCCTGACATGAAACATAAACTTTTAACTAAACTGACCTATCCTTAGAGCTAAGAGACTGGTTCAATGAGATATGGACCATAATACCAACTCGGGACAATCCTAAACCTTACTTACATTCAATAGCCCAAGATATTAAAATATTTCATAAATCTTTGAACAAATTCTTAGGGACCTTGAAATCACAGACATAGCTTCATCATGGGTTCATTTGAGTTTGAAACAATGGCTACAAACTAGCTTTTAGACCATTGTTGCATAATGATTATAGGCCTTGTACTATAAACCTCCTTAGATTTGTACTTTCTAGGTTACAGTGTGCCCTACCCCTGACTTTTGGCATCTCAGCTTCTACCAAGGCAGTTAATGTCTTCATCCTTGACTTTAATGCCTTGACATCATCAGGGTGGATTGTAGTGTAAGCCCTGACAGTTGCTTTATTATTAATTTTTTTTCTAGCTTTGTCATGCAAGGGACTGGCTTAAGTTTAGATTGCTGAGAAATCCATTTCAGGAGACATCCACTTCTAAGAGGCTATGTTGAATAAGCATACTGCCATTTGGCCACTTGCATAAAGAGCAAGGTTTCCTGCTCCACTGAGGCTCCTTTGTGTTGGAGATCTTGTTTTATTGCAGTAACTGATCATTGGGCTGTGTTTTCTCTCTTCTTGACATTTAAATTCTAGTTCTTTGTTTTAAAGTTACCAATAAAGAATGAGACCGAGAAATCAGTCCCCACCCTCAACTCCAGAAGAACTCCTAGTCTAAGCATGCTCACTTTCTCTCTCTCTCGATCCAGAGCCTCAGTGTGTGGTACCAGGTGTGCCGTACAATTTACCAGGACTTGTAAGTAATAAACAGTATTTTTTTTTCTTTTCAAAAGAAGCAGCAGCCACAGCAGCCGCATGAATGTTCCTCAGGGTCAACAGGTAGATTTCATTTGTGAGGTTATGTGGCTACCCACCAGGAGGCACAGAACTATAACTAGGCTAGTATGTTACATTCAACATATTTCACTGAGCGAATTACAAATTTTGTTGTGGACAGTTCTACTTTAAGTGGAGAAGGGAAACTTACCTAAGTTTCTACTAGTTTAGTGGCTTCTTGTGTTTCGTGTCAAAAAAATCTCAAGAGATCATCAGTGTATACATGGTGATATTTCCTTGTATTAGTTTACCTTCTAGTCATTTTGTTTCTCATATTTTTAACCTCATATTGTAAAAACAGTAGTAAGATTGTTCATGTTTACTATTAATACAGAAAGTAATGTTGTAGAGCAGTCTTATCAGTGGCAGATTCACTGGTGATATCCTTTCTTTCTCTTACAGACAGCTGAACATGGCATCCCTCCAAGGGATAAACTTTTCTCATTTACTATCCATCCCGAGGCCCGAGAAACCTGTCCACTGGAAAATAAATTTCCCTTCATAATTCCTTCAGAGTCTGTTGGGGAATTTATGTTACTAGTATTTAAGAATTAGGGGACTTAAAAAGATAGAATGCCTGGTGATCTTATAGGACTCCTAGAGCTTTTATTTTCACTGTGTTTTATAAGTCAAATAGATTATTGGATAAATATAACTTTAAAGAGCTCATGAAAAAGCTGTGCAGCAAAATACATGCACCAAGATTTCAAGGCCTGAAATAAATATGTATAAGCAAGAAAAATAGAGCAAGTCAATCTTCTAATCTTCTAATCATGAGCAATTTTTTTCCATTCTTAGTTGGTCAGTCAGTATATTTAAAACACATGCAGAAGTCTTTCTAATTATAACACAGTAAGGCAAAACACATTTTCTGATAAAGGTTACTAGATAACGCATAGTTTCCTAAGACGGAGTTCTAAAATATTCTAGGTCATATCAGTCCAGTTGCTTTACACACCACTAATTGTTTCCATTAAGCTGCTGGCATTTTAGAATCATTGATTAAACACCCATGGTGCATTAAACAATTATGCGATATACAACTCTGATAGGGATATACTTAATTGCTTCTGGCAAGCTTTAGTTAAAAAATAAGTATACATTTTAAAATACAATGCTGACAAAATTAATGAGCATAATCTTAAACTGGAATTAAATCAGAAAGGACTGATACTGAAAACTCAACAGAAACAGGAAAAGTAAAAGTCCCTCATCTTGTAGGAATCTTTGTCACTACCCATCAAAAACAAAAGTGGGAAAGCTTTGATAAGTCCAGTTAGTGCAATGCATGGATCAAAGTGTCAGACTGATAGGATCAAAGGAAACAAAATGAAGTGGTAATGTTGTGCACCAGATTTGAAACTATGGCAATGATGAGAGGTTCTCACAGGATGGAACAGGGAAGCTTTGATTAGTGCACCTTGTTTGTACTGTGAAGGCATCAAAGTGGCAAATGCGCCTGGATCAAATGGGGCAGAATGCAATGGGTAATGGAGCACTCAGAGCTCACTAGAATTTAAGCAGAGATGTTGATGATGTGGTAGAGACCAATGCACACATCCCCATCTGGCAGCTGGGAAGAAGAAAAGGAAGGAAAGAGGGGGAATAATTTTAAACACTTGAAAGCTAGTTGATTAGGGCACAACCAAAGAATCAAACAGAATTTTCAATTATTGTATGGGATGTGAAAACTAAATCATTTTTTAAAACTGGGCAATATTACCAATTGTTTGTTGCTAATTGTGCTTCATGTATTCTTTGTTCATTTTCAATAGTTCTATTATGTCAGTTAATTCATGAAGTAGATTCTCTTTGACTGTATATACATCTAAGTTTATATTTGCTGGGGATAGTTGTCTGTGTTTTATCGCTTTAGAGTACACTGCATGAGTAAGATTCATTTTACAGTCAAATTTCACTTACTGTGTTTGCAGGGATTCTGCATTCCCTGGGAATCAATTCCATTTAAAAGTTAAGTCGTAAGGCATCTGTCTAACTCACTTGATTAAATTCTTTTTCTCCTCATTCAAAAAGTTACAAGTCACAAGTAGTGTTTGTAAATAAAAAGTAAGCATACTATTGGAATATTGGAATATTTACATAAAATATTCCCTAATATAGCATAGTGATAATGCCTCAGATTAAAAAAAAATAGAGAAGAATGCTTAACTGTATTAACACTACAATAAAATTAAATATGTTTAGTATTCATATGACTAATTTATTAGCGACAGAGTGCAACTTCCATGTCTGAAGCTGTGTGCTGGCTGGTTTACATTTATTCTCACTTATCCTTACAACATCCCCATAAGTGGGTATCGCCATGATGGGGGGAGATTTTCTGGTGATTTGGGGAGATAACAAATGTATTTTTCAAATAGAAGGGAAATAAACCATTGTGACCAAGAGGGCAGAATTGTATTGCTTGCTTAAAATCTATCCTTTGTTTCTCATTTTTCTTATGGCTGCCTTCTGTCAGGGGAGTAAATTTGACTGCATTGAGTTTGGATGTCAAAGTGTCACTTACTTTAGCCAATGGAGTATTAGCAAGCATGGTCAGTTTAGGGATAAATGTACTCTGATTGTCTGGTTTTCACTCTTTCCTTTTTGCCTTTCACTTTGAGAAGGATATGCTCCAGAAAGCCACTGTTTCAAGAGAATGAGCAAGTAAAGTAGACCACCCTCTGACACAAAGCCTTCAACTGAGCAAGCCCAGCTAATCTTTAAACTGAGCCTAGCAGAGCCATGACCTCCCCACTGAATAATGAGCAACACCAATTTGGTATTAATTGTTACAAAGTGTTGGCAGAGGCTCTCCAAAACATCATTATGACATTTGTATGTTCATGTAAAAAGGTCATTGACCAAAAATGCACTATTATTTGATTGAATCCAGTATCCTTTAAAGCAGAGGTTGTAGTTGTTACCCAGGTACTATGACTTCTTCCGTTATTATTCTGCCCTCCTCCTGTTTTCTCCAAAAATACTTTGCATGGGCTACTAACTTGTGAAGTCTCTGTGGAATGCATTTTGAGATTTGTTCTCACAAGAGCAGCAGGGGGTGGAGAAATCTACTGTTTGTACCTCTTGAGTACTGATACTCACACAGTGATGCTGACTGTACATCTGTTCTCTCAGGTCTTTGGGAGGACTCTGTTCTCAAAAATCTTATATTTGCCATCATCCATCCTCGTTTGGTGTAACTTCGTACTAGTGTGATTAACTTTATGTCAAACCAGTTTACTTTTTTTAAAAGAAAAAGAATATGTGCCTATGTAATAAAGTCTACACACTGGCTAACTTTATAGAGGTAAGGTTCTGTTTTTTATTGTTCTGCTGATTATTGTCCGTAATACCCTTTTTTTGAGCTATGAAAACAAGCTATTAATAAACATTTTTAAACAAACAAAAAAATCTTATATTTGCTTTTTTCCACTATCATTTCATATCACTTTTGAAGGTGTTTGTATTTTATAATAAAACCATCAAATAATTGAGTCTCAAAAATTACTTATTTCATTATATTTTCTTCATTGATTACATAGAGTTCAAATTTGGACAGTTGAGTAAACAGCCAGATTTATGTTTTAAATATGTACTGAGGTGCTTCTGGAAATGAGGGAAATCTTTACTTATGAAGAAGTTATAGGGTTATGAAAACTTGCCCAAAGAATGGTTAAACCCATTGCAATATATTTCTTTATTCATCAGTTTAAACTCATACTTTGGGAATATGGGGAAAAAAAAGGAAAAATTTTAAAAGTTTTTCTCACAATGAGCTGATTAGAAGATTTAATAAAAATTAGAAATCTTAGGTATATAAACACTATAGTATAAAACCAGTAGTAGTGAAGAGTGAAATCAGGAAAGAACAAATTCTATTTATTTTTTGAATACTGTTTTAACCTTAAAACTATAAATTGAAGGTGATAAATTAATTTTTAAATTATTAAATTCAAATGTCTCTACTGAACTATATTTATAATTTGATAAAATGTCCTTTAACAAAATGTGACAACATAAACATAAATAATACTTCAATTGATAAATTTATTAGTACAAATTGTTAACCTCCTCCAACTACGTTTACTGATATCCTAACTTACACACTTAACTATCCCAGGAAGTGCTCATAAAACCCAACTGCACAATAAATATCTGCAGTTAGTTAAAACTCTTTCAAATAATGAAACCTACAGCTCATAATATTAGGATCATAACATTGGTTAATTTAGTCACTCAATTTTGTACTAATTGTCCTGAACAGCGCTAGGCATTCTGTCAGTAAAAAGACAGCTCATTTTACAGAAATCTGAATATGGCATAAATGAAATTAGATTCTCTAAGCCCAAATGAACTATATTCTCCAAAGCCAAATTACTAAGTGACTAAAAAATCAATGTATAACCCGCCCTCATTGTTAGAAGGTTAACTCTTGATTAAAATTAACAATATTTACCAGAATACATTAAAAATCAGAATCCAGGACATTAGATTTATCCTCAGATATAAGAGGAAATTTTAGAGTATATGAAAAAAAAAAAAGAATGCTCCTGTTTTTTTCTTGCCTATACTATTTAGACATGTGCCAATATTCTACGTACTTTAACTTTGGTGCTATAACTATGACTTTGAATGCAAGTATTTCCAATAAAATATATTTCAAAACATACATAACAGATAATTAGTAAAATTTTAATGAAACCTTGGGCGCCTGGGTGGCTCAGTGGGTAAAGCCTCTGCCTTTGGCTCAGGTCATGATCCCAGGGTCCTGGGATCAAGCCCCGTATCAGGCTCTCTGCTCAGCAGGGAGCCTCCTTCCCCCTCTCTCTCTCTGCCTGCCTCTCTGCCAACTTGTGATCTCTGTCTGTCAAATAAATAAATAAAAACTTAAAAAAAATTTTAATGAAACCTAAAATAGTCTTAATACTTTCTGTTTATGTTGGAAAAGATAACCTTGTGATATATTAAAAAAAAAATTGTTTACCATGACTCATGATAAGTGAAGGTAGGAATTCAAGAAAAAAAAAAAAAACAACTTTTTTTTTTCCTATTTGTATTCTTGATATTTCTTACCATGTAAAAGCAACATTTAAGCCATGGTATTTAATTTACTTGAGGAAGCTAATATTCTACTTTTTAAAATCATTGAATAAACTTATTTTATAAAAATGTTATTATAGTTAGTTAAAACTACTGAAGTGAATGTTTTAAGATATAAAGTTGATATATATTAACTGAAGTATCAGATGTGTAATTTTTAAACTACCAGATATAGATAAAAATTGGGAATATACATTCAGTTAATTTCTACACCCATTCCTTCATTCATTTATTCATTTCCCTCTCAGTGTCTTATATAGTGCCTATAATGAGATGCACAGTTGTGAAAGGAAAAGAGCATCTACAAAGTCAGATAAATGCTTTATATTTGAACCTCTGTTTGTTCATCTGTAAACATGGGAAATATGAGAGCTTGCTCTTTGGTTTTATGATGACATGAGTTATATCAAAACTTAGCAGAGTGCAAAGCATGTGGTAGGCATATGTGGAAATTGAGTAACTATTATTCATTATTATTTGTCTGTACAAAGCCCCATTATTTGCTCCGGCCTCATGGGTTTGCTTTTACATGAGTGCTGTGTGTAGAAAATGGCTTAAAGTTGGCCGCCTAGATTTCTATGGGAATATAATTAAATCCATAGGCATTGAGCTTGGTTGAACTAGTCACAGAAACCTAAATTAAAGGAACTACTATTAATTCAGAAAAACACATATTTGCTGTGAAAGCTATTAAAACCCTTTGATATTCTAAGGCCCTTTATCTCAGACTATTCAGATAAGGGTTGAGATCATGAGGTTTACATGTGGAGACTGTAGGTTATTTATATCCACCATATTCACTGCCTCAGAGTAACACCTTAAACTAAGACAGTGATGGTCAATTATATCTCAATAAAATTGGAAAAATACTTGAAGATACACATAGAAAGGACAAAAGGAAAGGAGGAAGAGGAGGGAAGAAGAGAAGAAAAGACTTGTGTAGCTTCCCATGTGATTCCCATGTGATAGGGAATAGTAAAGCCTGCTCCATACATTCAGCTCCATACATACAAGGCTGTCTCTGACGGTGCTTCAATTCAACAAATACTTACACCATAAGGAATTACATGTCTGTGAGTTGTCTACAGTCTTGCTACATAAATGGTACCACTTAAAGGCCTGAAATTAGCTTCTTCTTCATTTATGTGTGATGACAAATAGAAACCAGGTAGCCACGACACTAGAAGAAATTAAATCTAGTCTTCAGCTGCTGTGAAATTTATAGTGAAAATATTTTAGACAGCAGAGAGCTTTCTTATTAATCTTTAAAACTGATCAGTATCTATGTCTATTAAATGATTCTCATCATATCTTTTTAAAATATCAGTCCTGTGTTTTATGCTGATGATGGTTCAATCACCTGGGCCAGGCAATCATCTTGCTTTATGTCTGCTGTAGCTTTAAAGTGCGGAAAGGTTCTGGTATTATTTGTGGAATAGGCCATTTGTTGGAATGAATATCAAACTGTTGCTTTTACAGGATCAATTTTCTTTATAATTGCTACTGGCATTAACAGTCATCTCTAAAACTGCTCCTAGAAACCTGGCTGATGGATTGATATGCAGAATAATCAAAAGAGCTACTGGAGATAATGACATTTCTTTATAGGGAATTGCTTAAGGAAGCATATGGTTAGAAAGTTGAGAAAGGGCTTTCCTTTCCTTTGCGGCCTAAGGCAAAACTATAAGCTCAAACAGGCTTTGTCCCTTGTAAAATGTTTGCTTTCTTCAGCAATTCTTAGATTAATGGGCATAACAAGAACGGGATTCTATTGTGTGAAACAGCAGGTCAGCATTTGCTCATGTTCTGACTACTCCTGAAAAATCTTGCAAACAGTTAAAACGTTTTCTTTTACTAAGTACATTAGTTAGTATTTTACAAGGCTGATGAGAAGTAACAGGACTAGAAATTTCTCCTTTTTGTGTGCACTGCCCTCAATTCCTTTTCACACATTCATTGGAGTGCAATATGGCAGTAAAAATAATCCATGTTCTTTTAACTAGACAAAGTGAACTTAAATGAACCCCAACTTTATCTATTTACCACACCATTGGCATTGTCTTTTTCAGCCATTTCATTTAGTTCTTAGGTCGAATTTGATGAAGAAATGTGTGAAGTAAATTATAAACCACTCAAATAGCAAACAACAAAAGTTTCCCAAGGTGCTTGCTGGTTAGTGTTCCTTCCTACCTCTTCCAGATGCAACTTTGTTCTCTTTATTTCCTCTTACTTATATCTTTTCAGTGACCTATTCCCTGGGCTATCCCCAACATCCATGCTATTTTTAATACCTCTTTTTACCTTTCCACAAGCAGAATCAGGGTTTAGGATGGTAAAAATGATGTTGGTTTGAGGGGAAAAACAATAAACGCTATAGCTCAATACTACTGTCCGTTTTATCCCAATTCCTCTTCTTTCCTACACACACACACACACACACACTCACACACATACACACTCATACTCTCTCAAACAAGACCCCAACTAGTCTTCTAGAATGATGCTATCCAGTAAAAATATAATACAAGACACAAAGGTAAGCCATGTATCTAATTTTAACACTTCTAGTAGACGTATTAAAGGCAATAAAAAAGGAGCGCCTGAGCAGATGACTTACATAAGTAAAACTTAAAAAAAGAAACATAAAATTAATTTTAAAAGATATATTATTTAAAGCAAGAGTTTTAAAATATTACCATTTCAATTTGTAATTGACATACAAATATTAGTGGGATTTTTGTGATTAATGTGATTCTTTTTTCTGTCCGGAGTGTTCAAAATCCAATTGTACTTTACACTTGAATAAAACACCTACCCAGGAAGGGCAGCCTTGGCAGTACGGATTTTTCCAGAGGTTTCTAGAGACCAGCCTCCCCTGCCCCTGCCTATTTCCTGAGTCATCTGTCCAATACACATATAAATTCTACAAACTACCCATTACCTATACAAAAAGTTATTTTTCTACTTGTGTTTTTGTTTTTTTTTGTTTTGTTTTGTTTTGTATTTTGGGGTTCTTTTTACAGGTGTTTTGCCACCAGAGGCCCTGATTGATATGAACTCACATCGCTTTCAAGGGCTCCTTTTCCTCTGCATACATTTAAACCATCCTTAATAAGTGAAATCATTATTAGTTTGTTCTAAATAAATTGCAGTCAGTCATGCTTATCAAATTAACAGGCTAATTAACTAGATATACTGTTGTATGTATAATATATGGATTGAGTCAAAATGGAATATTAATGCTCTATCTTTAACCTTTCTCTTCATTTCCCTCTTAAGCAGATTTCATTTGATACTATCATATAAGTGCTACTCTTTCCTACTCTCTTCTCTTTTTCATATTTACTTTGAATTAACTTTCACTTGCATGTTGGGAAAAAGCATATTTTTTTTTTAAGATTTTATTTATTTATTTGAGAGAGAAATCACAACTAGGCAGAGAGGCAGGCAGAGAGAGAGAGAGAGGGAAGCAGGCTCCCCGCTGAGCAGAGAGCCCAATGCGGGACTCGATCCCAGGACCCTGAGATCATGACCCGAGCCAAAGGCAGCGGCTTAACCCACTGAGCCACCCAGGTGCCCCGGGAAAAAGCATATTTAATCTCCTTTTTCCAAGATATTCTTTATGCAATATTGGGCTTTCTCTGCTAAGTAAGAAGCTATTTTTGGATACTCCTAGTCTAAAATTCTTCAAAGCCAATATCCTCCTGGCTCCTGTAATTTTGTAATATCCAAATTCTTCAAATTGAATTCTAAGGCTTTTCCAATTTTATACCTTTTATCTTTATATCCAGAATCATTTCTAGGTGCTCCTCATTTCAAAAATGACATTCATGTAAGCTTTTGTGACACATTTTTGTCACAAAACAAGACACATATCTCACACTCTTACTAAATATTTCATTTAAAAACTTCCACAATACCTTTATTGCAATATTCCTTCATTAATTACATTGTATTGTAATTCTTTATTCATTTTAATGTCTTCTTCTTGTATACTCTAAAATTTCTGGAAAACAGGCTCAATGAATATTTATTGGATAAATTGAAAAATAAATAGGCAAGTCAGCATTTAATAAAGATGTACATATTTGTTTTAAATTTAACTATTATTGATGACAATTGTTCCACTCTGCGGTACTTGTTGGAGAAAAAACACTTGTACTCTGAAATTCGACCGGAGTCTAAATAATTGTTATACCACTTAGGAGTCCTACAACTTCAGGAAAGTTATATGATCTATCTGAAGTGGAATTCCTTCATCTCTATAATGGAGATAAAATGTCGGTTATAGACACTATACAGATTAAAGAAAATTTTAAAAAACAAATGTATTAAATGCTCAATGTAGCAAATACCTTTTAGTAAGTACTCATTGAATTTCAGTCATTATTTCTGATTTGTTTAAAATATTTAATATTTTGGGGCGCCTGGGTGGCTCAGTGAGTTAAAGTCTCTGCCTTCGGCTCAGGTCATGATCCCGGGGTCCTGGGAGCGAACCCCACATCAGGCTCTCTGCTCAGCGGGGAACCTGCTTCCCCCTCTCTCTCTGCCTGCCTCTCTGCCTACTTGAGACCTCTGTCTGTCAAATAAATCAATAAAATCTTTTAAAAAAATAAAATATTCAATATTTTGATTATTTGATAAATCTTATGCCTACTGCACACAAGCAATAATTGTGAGCATTTGTAAGACCTAACCTAGTAGTTAAACTTTCAGAAAAAACAAAATTTAAAAATCACAAGAGATTAGCTATCTCTTACTTATAATACTTTTGTATCTGAATGTGGTGTGTGTGTGTGTGTGTGTGTGTGTCAATAAAGAGTAAAAACTATTTCTATTTTCAAAATTTAACGAGGTTGATGTAGTTTCTTTATATCATTTTTTACTAGAAACAATAAGGCACAATTTGCTCACTTGCAATAAACGTATTTAGGTCTTCTCAATAATTCTTTTCACTAGGGCATCCTGTATCCTTGTTGAAAAATCTTCCTGGTATGCTTATGGGTATCTCTGTCTAATATAATGAACTCACTTTTCTCTCTCACTATTGAGTTCTGCTCCCCTTTGTTTACTTGATTGGGTAGGTCTTAAGTGTGTCTCCAGGAGCACTTACTTGAATAAAGAATAAAAACCCATCATTACAGAATCTTTGATCTTAACGGTATTTTCTGGGGCAATAAGAATCACACTGTATTTCCTAGATTTAGGTAGATTTTCAAAACTTTGTATGAATGTATGTTCATTTAGATGCCAATTGGTAATGGGTACAAGAAAATAATTTGTTTCCATTCTTAATTTCCAGACTTCATTGATAGATCTCTCTGCATTCTTAATGTGATTAAAGCAAACAAACAGAAAGTGTTGCTTAATATTCTAATATGGTGCTTCCCTTGTGGGACATAAGGTCCTGTCCTGAATGAATTCCCTTAATTCATTAAGATTTTACTCATTTCAAGGGTATGCTGTCTATTATTCATGCACAAATGAATTCACATTAATTTTTCCAATTATCGATTTAGTATTTTTTTTAGTATTAAGATCACTCTGAGTTGTTTTTATATTATCTTGGCTTCTCCATGACATTTGGTCTAGGAAGTAGTCACAAGTTTAAATATGATCTTATATTGGATTTACCTGAAAATATTTGGAAATGCATGGCTTCGAAAAGGATAAATTTTTAGTAATCCTCTTATTTCCATATTACATAATCACACATGGGAAAAGATTAAACATGTTTAATTTAAAAAAAAATAGAGAACAGATTGGTAATTTAACGGTAATGTGCCTGATTACAGAAAGTTAATTACGTCAAAATACCCATTCCTTAAAGGTGTTATGTGTATTTTAACATTATCATATGTTACATCTTTAGTTCTTATTAAATTTTATGAAATGCATTGATTTTTATGTCATTTCAAGAAGTAGTCCCTATGAGGTGACATTGCTGAAAAGTAATGTCATAGAATTACCCAAATGCATTGCCAGGTATTGATACTTTGACTGAAGGTAGCACCTTCTGTGACAGTACTAATGGGACTCATGAAAAACAAGAACCTGAGTTCATTTAGCTGAGGAATATTCTGTAGGTAGGATGAAAGAAATAAAAAAAAAAACCATTACATTCATGGACTTCTGAACATGTTATGACATAAAATAATTGCATTTCTTGGAACAGAGTCACTTTAGTTTTATCCATTACCTATAAACCAAAAGTCTACTGCTTCTTAGTATTTTGTCATATAGTTAACTTTAAGTTGACCTTGAAACTGAAATATAAGAACTATAGGTACAAAAACTCGGTTTCTGAGCAACTTTTAAATTGAAGATTCACATTGATACTATTATTATTAATACTCCTATATTGCACACTAAAAATCGTAAGTAGCACTACATAATTTAGAATCATATTTTTATTGAAAAATATGTGAAAAGATTACTTAATTAAAAAACAAACAATGATTTATCGTCTTCCAGCTTAAGACACGGGGGCCTTAAATCAAACTTTTCTGGGCCAATATTTCTTTCTCTTGTGTTTTCAAATTAAAGACTGTTAAAGTCCATTCACTCCAAAGCCAACATTTATTAGCCAATTAAAAGTGCTTGGTGAAAATAGAATAGGAGCAAATAAAGACTCTCTTTTTTTCAGTAATTATTACTTTCAGTGCCAAAAACTCATACTAAATAAATGTTATAATAAAAATATGTTCACTAACAAAATTCATACTAGAGCACAAAAATGACACTATAGAAGTATAAAACAGAAGATCAAGATCTAAGTTTACACTGAGAAATAACTTCTATGCCAAAATGCATACACATTAACAATATAAATGGGGTACAAAATGGAACAAACATCAAGAATAGCAAATGTAAGGACCTGTCCCGAGAGGTCAGTTGAGATGGCATACTGTTTACAAAGCTGGGAGTAATGGGAGGTATAGCTGGAGAGAAAGCCAGAGACTAGACCATGCAATGGCAAACTGTATATTTTATCCAGAGAGAAATGGGAAACTGAAAGTCTTTTTTTTTTTAATATTTTATTTATTTGACAGAGAGACATCACAAACAGGCAGATAAGCAGGCAGAGAGAGAGGAGAAAGCAGGCTCCCCGTGGAGCAGAGAGCCCGATGCGGGGCTCGATCCCAGGACCCTGAGATCATGACTTGAGCCGAAGGCAGAGGCCTAAACCCACTGAGCCACACAGGCACCCCGAAACTGAAAGTCTTATCTTTTTTTTTTTTTTTTCCTGTCTCTCTCTCTCTAAGATTTTATTCACTTGAGAGAGAAAGAAATAGCAAGAAAGAGCACAGGTGGGAGGGGTGGTTAGAGGGGGTAGAGAGAGAGAGAGAGAGAGAGAATCAGGCTTCCCACTGAGCAGGGAGCCCAGTGCAGGGCCTGATCCCAGAACCCTGGGATCATGACCTGATCTAAAGGCAGCAACTTAACCAATTGAACCACTTAGACACCCTTGTCCTTCTTTTCACTTATTTTTTTTTCTTTACCCACACCTGAAGGGATTCAAGGAGCGTGGGATATGGACCAGTTTTAACAACAAAGTGGAGCACATACTCATCTCCTGAAAGTATCATAGACCCTGTCCTGCTGCTTCTCAAATTATGGAGCTGGTTTATTCCCTTCCTAAGATTTGTCCAACATCTGGACATTCAAGAGAATTACCCAGATACCCTTAAGAATGTAGAGGAAAGTTCTGCTTCTATTTTGCACAACAATTCCTTTCTGAAATGACCTCTCTTCTATCACATTTTAATATAAACAGCAAAGAGAAAGGAGACAGCTTCTTCAAGACTTGGCTTAGATATCTTCTCAGTTATATCCATTTTCATCACTTATAAGTTCTACCTTCCACAAACATTAGAACAGAATTCAGTCAAGTCATTTGCCACTCTACAATAGAGACCTACTTTCCTCCAGTAACATGTTTCCACTAATATATTCCTTATTTCCATCTGAGATTTCACCAAAAGCACTCTTATCATTTACACCTCAACCAACAGTCTCTTTAAGACAGTTAAGGTTTTTTCTTTATTTTTTCACTTTTTTTTTTAATTTCTTTTCAGCGTAACCATATTCATTGTTTTTGCACGACACCCAGTTTTCCATGCAATACATGTGCTCCCTATTACCCACCACCTGGTTCCCCCAACCTCCCACCTCCCTCCCCTTCAAAACCCTCAGGTTGTTTTTCAGAGTCCATAGTCTCTCATGGTTCACCTTCCCTTCCAATTTCCCTCAACTCCCTTCTCCTTTCCATCTCCCCATGTCCTTCATGTTATTTGTTATGCTCCACAAATAAGTGAAACCATATGATACTTGACTCTCTCTGCTTGACTTATTTCGCTCAGCATAATCTCTTCCAGTCCTGTCCATGTTGCTACAAAAGTTGGGTATTCATCCTTTCTGATGGAGGCATAATACTCCATTGTGTATATGGACCACATCTTCCTTATCCATTCATCCGTTGAAGGGCATCTTGGTTCTTTCCACAGTTTGGCGACCGTGGCCATTGCTGCTATAAACATTGGGGTACAGCTGGCTCTTCTTTTCACTACATCTGTATCTTTGGGATAAATGCCCAGTAGTGCAATTGCAGGGTCATAGGGAAGCTCTATTTTTAATTTCTTGAGGAATCTCCACACTGTTCTCTAAAGTGGCTGCACCAACGTGCATTCCCACCAACAGTGTAAGAGGGTTCCCCTTTCTCTACATCCTCTCTGACACATGTTGTTTCCTGTCTTGCTAATTTTGGCCTTTCTAACTGGTATAAGGTGGTATCTCAATGTGGTTTTGATTTGAATCTCCCTGATGGCTAGTGATGATGAGCATTTTTTCATGTGTCTGATAGCCATTTGTATGTCTTCATTGGAGAAGTGTCTGTTCATATCTTCTGCCCATTTTTTGATATGATTATCTGTTTTGTGTGTGTTGAGTTTGAGGAGTTCTTTATAGATCCTGGATATCAACCTTTTGTCTGTGCTGTCATTTGCAAATATCTTCTCCCATTCCGTGGGTTGCCTCTTTGTTTTGTTGACTGTTTCCTTTGCTGTGCAGGAGCTTTTGATCTTGATGAAGTCCCAAAAGTTCATTTTGGCTTTTGTTTCCTTTGCCTTTGGAGACATATCTTGAAAGAAGTTGCTATGGCTGATATCAAAGAGGTTACTGCCTATGTTCTCTTCTAGGATTCTGATGGATTCCTGTCTCACGTTGAGGTCTTTTATCCACTTTGAGTTTATCTTTGTGTATGGTGTAAGAGAATGGTCGAGTTTCATTCTTCTACATATAGCTGTCCAGTTTTCCCAGTGCCATTTATTGAAGAGACTGTCTTTTTTCCACTGTATATTTTTTTCCTGTTTGTCGAAGATTATTTGACCATAGAGTTGAGGGTCCATATCAGGGCTCTCTACTCTGTTCCACTGGTCTATGTGTCTGTTTTTATGCCAGTACCATGCTGGCTTGGTGATAACAGCTTTGTAGTAAAGCTTGAAATCAGGTAACGTGATGCCGCCAGTTTTGTTTTTGTTTCTCAACATTTCCTTAGCAATTCGGGGTCTCTTCTGATTCCATACAAATTTTAGGATTATTTGCTCCAGCTCTTTGAAAAATACCGGTGGAATTTTGATCAGAATAGCATTAAAAGTATAGATTGCTCTAGGCAGTATAGACATTTTAACAATGTTTATTCTTCTGATCCAAGAGCATGGAATGGTCTTCCATCTTTTTGTGTCTTCTTCAATTTCTTTCATGAGTGTTCTCTAGTTCCTCGAGTACAGATCCTTTACCTCTTTGGTTAGGTTTATTCCCAGGTATCTTTTTTTTTTTTTTTTTAAAGATTTTATTTATTTATTTGACAGAGAGAGATCACAAGTAGGCAGAGAGGCAGGCAGAGAGAGAGAGAGGGAAGCAGGCTTCCTGCTGAGCAGAGAGCCCGATGCGGGACTCGATCCCAGGACCCTGAGATCATGACCTGAGCCGAAGGCAGCGGCTTAACCCACTGAGCCACCCAGGCGCCCCTATTCCCAGGTATCTTATGGTTCTTGGTGCTATAGTAAATGGAATTGATTCTCTAATTTCCCTTTCTGTATTTTCATTTTTAGTGTATAAGAAAGCTACTGATTTCTGTACATTGACTTTGTATCCTGCCACGTTACTGCATTGCTGTATGAGTTCTAGTAGTTTGTGGGTGGAGTTTTTGGGGTTTTCCATATAAAGAATCATGTCATCTGCGAAGAGAGAGAGTTTGACTCTCTCAATGTAGACATTGCCAATTTGGATACCTTTTATTTCTCTTTGTTGTCTGGTTGCTGTTGCTTGGACTTCTAATACTATGTTGAACAAGACTGGTGAGAGTGGGCATCCCTGTCGTGTTCCTGATCTCAATGGGAAGGCTGCAAGCTTTTTCCCATTGAGGATGATATTTGCTGTGGGTCTTTCATAGATAGATTTTATGAAGTTCAGGAATGTTCCCGCTATCCCTATACTTTGAAGTGTTTTCATCAGGAATGGATGCTGGATTTTGTCAAATGCCTTTTCTGCATCAATTGAGAGGACCGTGTGGTTCTTTTCTCTTCTCTTATTGATTTGTTCTATCACATTGATTGATTTGCGAATGTTGAACCATCCTCGTAACCCAGGGATGAATCCCACCTGGTCATGGTGGATAATCTTTTTAATGTGCTGCTGGATCCTGTTTGCTAGGATCTTGTTGAGAATCTTAGCATTTATATTCATCAGTGATATTGGTCTGAAATTCTCCTTTTTGGTGTGGTCTTTGCCTGGTTTGAGGATCAGGGTAATGCTGGCTTCATAAAAAGAGTCTGGAAGTTTTCCTTCTGCTTCAATTTTTTGAAACAGCTTCAGGAGAATTGGTGTTATTTCTTCTTTGAAAGTTTGGTACAATTCCCCAGGGAATCTGCCAGGTTCTGGGCTCTTGTTTTTTGGGAGGTTTTTGATCACTGTTTGTTCATCTGTTTTCTCTCGCCTTGACAGCTTTTGATGGTTTTTGGAGGTTTAGAGGAAAGCAAAGTGCTCCCTGACCTCCCTTTCAGAGAGAATCCTCAGCCTGCCCCCCTGTGGGTGTTGGAGAGCGCATTAATTCCTCCTTGGCCGCTGGCAGACCAGGTTCTGAGTCGTGGTCCCTGGGGACGCAGGATCTCCTGCTTGTATCCAAAACCACAGCAGTGGTGGCTGTCTGGGCAGCTCCAGACCGCCAGAGAGGTTCCAAGCAGTGATTGCACAGTGAGATTTTTCCACTGGTCCGGGCTGGGAGTGCCTGGTCTTTCCGGGTCCTTTTTTTTTTTTTTTTTGTAATGGGGGTTTGACAGAGTAAATTTAAATTTTGATCATTTTGACTGCAGTGTAGAGAAATACAGGAGAGGAAGTTAAGAGGAGACCCATCATTTCCCTGTTTTTCACAGATTTATCTATTTTTATTTGTATTACTGTTTTCCTGGAATGTTTTCTTTCTAAATGTTCTAAGAATAAAATGTATTATTGATAATATTTATCTTTGTATAATCTTCTGATGCTCGACCTGGTGAGCACATATGAATCTGTTATCTTACTGCCAGTATGTAAGAGTCAGAAGATCTGGGGGATGTTATTGATTCCAAGCTACCAAAGTCTGTAGAGTCTACATAAGGTTATCAGATGTTTACATGTATAATACTTCAGAGTTGAGAGTTAAGGTCCTATCTGCAGATTTTACTGTCCCAAATATTCACCTATCACAATACGGTTTGCCATGAGAGATGGATTATTCTGCTGAGAAAGAGCAAGTTACTAAGCCTTTTAAAATGTTTATCAAAATATATTCATCAAAACTGGGCTTGTGCCACTACATCTCCTGCCCCTGTCCCCCAGTGGGGGAGTCATTTTGGTCTTGTCCATTTTACATTCTTACAGTGATTATCAAGGAAACCTAAAGTACTAAGAAGGCATATCACATTTGGAAAATGATTGACTCTACCTTCCTAAATATCAATGAGACAATTAACTATTCCTTCTTTTTCTCTAAAAAGTAACGTTCTGGGGCGCCTGGGTGGTTCAGTGGGTTAAGCTTCTGCCTTCGGCTCAGGTTGTGATCTCAGGGGCCTGGGATCAAGCCCTGCATCAGACTCTGCTCAGCAGGGAGCCTGCTTTCTCCCCTGCCCCCGCCTGCCTCTCTGCCTACTTGTGATCTCTCTCAGTCAAATAAATAAATAAAAATCTTTAAAAAATATATAAAAAAATAAAGTACTGTCATTTATTCCATTTGATAACAGAATCACATGTTTGTGTGCACACATGGGTATTTAACTACAGATTTATTATGTAGAAAGTTACTAATTATTAATATAAACAAGAATAGATACAAATATTAAAGATAACTGTAACCATAAGAAGATTGAAAATAAATATCTGATTATATTGACATTTTATAAAACAATCCAAATAATTTTGTTAAAAAGTAAGTAAAAGAAAATTTTGGTATAGAATAGTTAGCAAGGTGGGAAGAGGACAGGGGTGACTATCCAAAAAAAAAAAAAAAAAACTACAACGAAATAAATTTCATTAAAAGGGAGATTATTTTGTTTACTTGTATACCAAATCATAGAAAGGAAAGAGATGAAAGGGAGAGAGAGAGAGAGTGCAGTTTTTAAAAATATTTCTGTTTTAGAAAATAGACATTTGATCCATTCATGAGCATGGGCAATTTGTCCTTCCAGATAACTCAAAGACAGAATGAAATCATTTCAGTCAGTCTCTAGAAGGATACACCATCTATTGTGTTTCAATAAACACAAACTTTCCTTTCATTAGGATAAAGAGCTCTTATGTTGTTAAGGACTGGGGCTTATTCTTTCCTTTAGAACCATTTTATTGTTGCATGTTGGGTCTTGGATTTGGGATCCAAAAGAAGTTAAAATAAATAAAGAACCTGTTTTATGAAACTTGAAGAATGCTAATAACAGGAATAGAAATAAAATTGCAACTATAAGTTCCATAAAAAGAAGTAAACAAAAAATAAGAAAATTTTCTTTTATGAGAAAATTAGACAAAGTATTGATAAGGAAGCATAGACTGAGTTGGCATGTGAAAGATGCCAGAGGTCAGATCATTTAAATACACATAACAGTATATGTAAATATCCTTGGAAAGGAAAAGGATCATAGCACATGGATTAAGAAAATGTTCTAGTGTCCCTAGACCTGAAATAGCTAAGAGGAGATTAGGCTAAATGGAATTTAGGGAATAGAAGAAATTTCATCCAACCCTTATAGTAGTTGTCTTTTCTCTTTCCAATGGATAATCAGTCTCCAACATATAAATAAAAACAATTAGATGAAAAGTTATTGAGTAAGGACATAGGTAGGGGGTTTTATCAGGAAAGAAAATAAAGGGGTAGAAGAAAAAGTTCTTAATAAATAAGTTTTAGATGTTGGGCCCTATCTTTAGGAATTCTTGCCCAAAGAGCACCAGACAGTGGCCTAGAAGACTCCCTGAGACCATTTCAAGTGACTGGCCTGTCAGAACCCAGCACAGCAACCCTCATCCGATTTATTATGGCAGCTTCTCTATGGGATTAAGGAAACATAAAAATAATAATAACAACAACTTTCCCTCAAGATTTTACAACCAAAATTTCTGCCTAATTTGGGATGGCATTAACATGGTAAGATTTTGTGTCTTAGTATTCCATATTACTTGATCATCTTATGAGAAAACCTTCCTTCCATACTCAAGTTACTCAAAATCATTAACACAGGATAAGGAGAAACCTTTATGTCTGGAACTGGAAAACAAATTAAGGTGCATTACTTTCAGTACTATGTTGAATAGCAGTGGAGATAGTGGACATCCCCCCTCACCACCACCCATGTTCCTGACCTTAAGGGAAAAGCTCTCATTTTTTCCCCATTGAAAATGATACTCACTGTGGGTTTTTCACAGATGGCTTTTATGATACTGAGGTATATTCCATCTATCCCTACACTGTGAAGAGCTTCAATCAAGAAAGGATGCTGTATTTTGTCAAATGCTTTTTCTGCATCTGTTGGAAGCATCATATGGTTCTTGCTCTTTCTTTTATTAATGTAGTGTATGACATTGATTGATTTGTGGATGTTGAACCAACCTCGCAACTCAGAAATAAATCTCACTTGGCCATGGTGAATAATCTTTTTAATGTAACTGTTGTATCCTATTAGCTAATATTTTGGTGAGAATTTTTGCATCTATGTTCATCAGGGATATTGATCTGTAATTCTCTTTTTTGATGGGGTCTTTTGTCTGGTTTTGGGATCAAGGTAATGCTTGCCTCATGAAATTAGTTTGGAAGTTTTCCATCCATTTCTTTTTTGGAACAGTTTCAGGCAAAGTAAGTATTAATTCTTCTTTAAATGTTTGGTATAAATCCCCTGGGAAGGCATCTGGTCCTAGGCTCTTGTTTGCTGGAAGATTTTTGATTACTGCTTCAATTTCCTTGCTGGTTATGGGTCTATTCAGGCTTTCTATTTCTTCATGGTTCAATTATAATAGTTTATAGTCTCCAGAAATGCATCCATTATTTCCAGATTGTCTAATTTGTTGGCATAATTGTTGGCATAGTTGTTCATAATATGTTTTTATAATTGTTTGTATTTCTTTGGTGTTGCCTGTGATCTCTCCTTTTTTATTCATGATTTTATTTATTTGAGTCCTTTCATGAATAGGCATTTCTGCAAAGAAGACATCCAACTGGCCAAGGGGCACATGAAAAAGTGCTTGACATTACTTGACATCAGGGAAATAGAAATCAAAACCTCAATGAGATAAGACACTTTGCACCAGTCAAATGGCTAAAATTAACAAGTAAGGAAATGACAGGTGTTGCCAAGGATGTGGAGAAAGGGGAACCCTCCAATACTATTGGTGGGAATGCAAGCTTGTGCAGCCACTCTGGAAAATAGTATGGATGTTCCTGAAAAAGTTGAAAATAGAGCTACCCTGTGACCCAGCAATTGCACTACTACATATTTACCCCAAAGATACAAATGTAGTGATCTGAAGGGGCACATGTACCCCAATGTTTATAGCAGCAAAGTCTACAATAGCCAAACTATGGAAAGAGCCTAGATGTCCATCAGCAGATGAATGGATAAAGAAATGGGGTGTGTGTGTGTGTATGTATATATACACACACACACAATGGGATATTATGCAGCCATCAAAAATGAAATCTTGCCATTTGCAGTGACATGGATGGAACTAGAGGATATTATGCTAAGCTAAATAAGTCAATCAGAGAAAGACAATGATTTGTGGAATTTGAGAAACAAGGCAGAGGATTATGGGGGAAGAGAGGAAAATATGAAACAGGATAAAACCAGAGAGAGAGATAAACAGTAAGAGACTCTTAACCTCAGGAAACAAACTGAAGGTTGCTGGAATGGAGGGGGGTGGGAGGGATGGAATGGCTGGGTAATGGACACTGGGGAGGGTATGACCTGTGAATTGTGTCAGACTGATGAATCACAGACCTGTACCCCTGAAATAAATAATACATTATACATTATTTTTTTAAAAAATTAAGGTGAAGGGGCACCTGGGTGGCTCAGTGGGTTAAGCCTCTGCCTTTGGCTCAGGTCATGATCTCAGCGTCCTGGGATCGAGCCCCACATCGGGATCTCTGCTCAGCGGGGAGCCTGCTTCCCCCTCTCTCTCTCTCTGCCTGCCCCTCTGCCTACTTGTAATCTGTCTCTCTCTGTCAAATAAATAAATAAAATCTTTTAAAAAAATAAACAAATAATAAAAAATAAAAAATTAAGGTGAATTAAAAGATCCAAATTAGGGACAGTGGGAAAAGACAATGCTCTTAAGATAACATTAGCTATGCTTATTTATTGTGCATTCCAATTACACATTGTGATATCCTAATTTTACTTTCTCCTCTACATATCCTAATTTTATTTTCTCCCCATTTAAATACCACTACTATATTCAGAATGCTAAAGGTTATGAAATTTTATCAAAGTAATTTAGCTATGTGTATTTTCCAAACCCACATCTTTGTTTATACCGAACAACATTGTAGAGTGATAAAGGTAGACTGAGCTATGTGATGTCTGAAGAGATGTCATGGAATATGACAAGTGGATGCTTTGGCAAGGTCGATATTCACAGTGTGGTGGGAAAGAAAGTCAGGTGCAGGAGGAGGAGGAGTCAAAGAAAGGTGAGAAAGTGGAAAGTAAATGCTTGGTTTATACATAAGGAAGTTTATAGCAAGGAAAATTGTAGAGACTGAGGTCAAGACAAAGGAAATTAGTTTATCCTGAGGAGCCTGAGTAATGAATTTTAGGAGGAAGGGAAAGAAGTAACAACAAAAAATAAATTGAAGAATACAGAGATAAAAAATGTAATTAATGGGGGTGCCTGGGTGGCTCAGCGGGTTAAAGCCTCTGCCTTCAGCTCAGGTCATGATCCCAGGGTCCTGGGATCAAGCCCCGCATCGGGCTCTCTGCTTGGCTGGGAGCCTGCTTCCTCCTCTCTCTCTCTCTGCCTGCCTCTCTGCCTACTTGTAATCTCTATCTGTCAAATAAATAAATCTTAAAAAAAAAAAAGAAAATTTAATTAATGTCAGAATTTTTCAGAGGTGGCAGACAGTGATATGATTGATAAATGTGTCTGTGGAGTGTTTTGTCTTAGAAAGAAGAATGGGTAAATCTTTGATGCAGAAGTGAGTACAATAAGACTAGTTAAAAAAATACAAACAAATAACTGCAAAAGCAATTATTTTCCTTCATAACAACACAAACATTCCATAGTCTGGAATCCAAGCTCTCTATTAATTGGTACTAAATCGCCCTTCCCTCTCATCATTTCAAAAACCAATTCTTTATACAAGCTAAATCACTGTATTCATTGTAATCATCATCTGAATCCAAGTCCTGTTTTTCCATTTCAATGTCTCATCTAAGTGATCCTCCTAGCACAGATGTCCCTCCTTTCGCATCAGAGCCACTCTCATCTATTATTGTCCAGTGCAAATCTACCTCCTCTGTGAAGCGGCCTTAAAAGCACATTTTAAAATTATTAGGCATTCCTTCTAAGAAGGGACTGCATGTACAAGTATTAATCATTTATCTTAATATTTTTGGATATTATTTATTGCATTCTATGTAGATAGAGTTATAATCTATATTTCTAGTTCTATATAGAGTTATATTTGGGGTTATATCTATCTATCTATGTATCTTTCTAGTTAATGGGCTGATTTATGTCCCTCATAACTCATATTTTGAAGTTTTAAAATCAGTATCTCAGAATGTGATGGTATTCAGAAATAAGGTCCTTAAAGAGGTAATTAAGAGATTGGGCTTAATCTAGTATGACTAGTGTTCTTATAGGAAGAAGAAATTAGGAGACAGACACACACACAGGGAAGGTCATGTTAAGACAAAGAGAAGATGGCTTGTATGAAATGAGGTGAGAGTCATCAGAGGAAATAAACATTGCTGTCATCTTGATCTTAGACTTTTAGCTTTCAGAATTGTGAGAAAAAAAATTGTTTATGCCATAGTCTGTGGTATTTATTATGACATCGTAGCAAACTAACTATAATATTATATGTTATACAGAAATATAATCTCAACAAATAAATTATATCCTTCTTGATATTTTTATATATCACCCTTAATGTTTCCCACAGTGTCTTTTATATAAAGTTGTAGTACAATGTAGTGGTTAAAAAAGTTCAGATTATGGAGTAAAACAGACTTGAGTTTTAGTAGCTTCCACATAAAAACTGTATGAACTTTCACATAATATTTAACTCTTCGTATCCTAATTCTTTTATCTGTGTTATAAGGATAATAAGGGTCTCTTCCTCATAAGGATATTATGATTATTAGATGAGGATGTTTATATAGAATATAATATATACAAGGTCTATAGCAATTGTTAGCTAATACTACTTAGTTCTTGATGAATATTAGTTTTGTATTTTATAAATTATTTAATATGACCTAACTTATTTTTAATAAAGTCACTACTATATTTTAACTATTAAATATTTTTCAATATTTTATTTCATAAATTACATATTTTTTAGATTATAATTTTAACATTGGATATTATTTCTTATTAGACAGATTTCTGTTGAAAAGCTCATATATATGATTTTCTTGATAATCAACATTCATAATAAAGTAGTTTAAATGACTATACTTCTGGTAGCTTAAAATGAACACTCAACCATTTATAATGTAGAGTGAGTTTATACATTGACTAGATGTTTCTCACATTTAAAAAAAGTTGTCATAAGGGATGAAGCACACTAAAAATCCATTTTCAAAAATTTTCTGAGTTCAATAAGGATAAACAGTGGTTCCAAACTAAATACTAAGAAGGTATCCTATAATATAAGGGAGCACAAAGTTACATTTCAGTGGTTAAGTTTCTGCCACAGTCCTGAACCACTAAACTTCTTTGTACACCCTAGAAGGGCAACAAAATATAAAGCTTAGATCCTATACACTGTGCTGAATATAGTAAGAAACCCAATTAACTTAGAAGACAAACGTCTGCATCTCATAGAGTTGAGGAGTTAATTTTTTTTCTTTTTTTCAAAAATATCTAGGGGTGGGATGCCTGGGTGGCTCAGTCAGTTAAGCATCTGCTTTTGGCTGAGGTTATGATCCCAGAGTTCTGGGATTGAGTCCTGCATCAAGCTTCTTCTTCAGCGGGGAGCCTGCTCCCCTCTCTGTTTGCCTTTCTCTGTGCTTGTGGTCTCTCTCTGACAAATAAATAAATAAAATCTTTAAAAAAATCTAGGGGTGCCTGGGTGGCACAGTTGATTAAACGTTAGACTCTTGGTTTCATTTAAGGTCATGGTTTCAGAGATGGAGCCTGAGGGGCTATGCTCCACATGGGGCTATGCTCTCAGCATTGTGTCTGCTTGAGATTTTCCCTCTCTCTCTGGCCCTCCAACAGAAACAAATTTAGCCCCAGATTAAAAAACAAAAATCTCCTCAGAAAAAGGGACAAAGAATAGAATGAGTACATAATTAGAAGCCATAAGCATACAAACATGGCACAAGGCAAGTGAATTGAAAGTAGCAGAGAAAATAACCAGTGAAAAATACCTAAAGAGAAGATTTCAGAAGGCAAAATTTACAGAAAAAAAAATATTTTAGAAGCATGGCTAATTATGTTTAAGGAAATAAAAATGTGGAAGTATAAATATGGAACTAAAGATGATATGGAAGAAACTGTGAAATTTTATAATAAACCACAAGAAAAAAAATAGCTAGAAATGAGTAGACTCCACACTGAACATGGCACTTGAACTCACAACCTCAAGATTGAGTCGCATGCTCTACTGACTGAGCCAGCGAGGCAAACCTGAAAAATACAATTGTTGAAAAATATAAAACAAGTAAAAATATCAATAGCTTGATAGAAAAGAATATTAGTAATCTGAAACTTATTTCTGAAGGAATTTTCTAAAATATAGCACAAAAAGACCGGAAGTTGAAAGGGGTGTGTGTGTGTGTGTGTGTGTGTGTGTGTGTAAATAAATAAATAAATACAAAGAAATAATAATTACCCAACAAATGTCTTGGGTCAGGGTCGGAGAGGGAGTTCACACACAACTTATAACATACAGTTTTAACTGGAATATTTTATTAGTAATTTAAATAACTTGAATTTTGTTTACAAATACATTTTACTTAGATTTTAAAACCAAATGTATAAATGCTTACTTTTAATTTTTAATAGCAATATTTTAAAAGCATAGGAAAACTGGAAATACATTTAAAGTAATTACAAGCCTTGACAAGTACTGAAACACAATCTCTACAAATCTACTGATCACAGACTAAGAAACTTGTCTTGCAATTGAAATTGAAAAGCATCTGCATTAAATATAAAACTATTCTTCATGGAATTGAAGTTTGTAAGGATTAATTGAATTTATATTCAGAGCAAGTAGAAATCTGAACAAGTATATGAAGAGTATTTTTCAAAAATAAAATTTGGCTTTCTGAGAAAAAGCCCACGCATGTAGATATGTAACTATTTAATGGAAATGTTGTATTCTTTTGGTTAAAAGAAAGGTAACTTTGTTCAATTATGTCCAACTGAACAAACACTTGAATATAACACATTGTGTGAAGCAGTGAACATATAAACATAAAACTCAGAAATTTTTCTTTCAAGAACTATCTTAGATTTAACATTTTAGTTAGCACATTCATTTATATTATCTTTGATTAAAAATATAAACTGATATAAAGTGAAAATTAGGGAATTTACATTATGTATATATTGTCACATAGTTGGAAAGTGAATTAGAATCTAGGCAGTCCAAGAGACCAAGAAAGTATCTTAGAATATTTACCTTAAAAACTCATATGAGTAAGCAGGGCACCTGGATGTCTCAGTGGGTTAAGCCTATGCCTTCAGCTCAGGTCATGATCTCAAGGTCTTGGGATTGAGCCCTGCATCGGGCTCTCTGCTCACCAGGGATCCTGCTTCCCTTCCTCTCTCTCTGCCTGCTGCTCTGCCTACTTGTGTTCTCTCTCTCTGTCAAATAAATAAATAAAATCTTAAAAAAAAAATAACACCCATATGAGTAAGCAATATTTCTATATAGGTCTTGATGTAGAGTTAAAATTACTAGAAAGTTTGTGGATACTAAAATGAATGGTTTATATTAATAGTAAGAATCCTCTTACACTCTATTACACAGTTTAAAAATAAATAATAAATAAATAGCGGGGCGCCTGGGTGGCTCAGTGGATTAAGCCGCTGCCTTCGGCTCAGGTCATGATCTCAGGGTCCTGGGATCGAGCCCCGCATCGGGCTCTCTACTCCGCAGGGAGACTGTTCCTCCTCTCTCTCTGCCTGCCTCTCTGCCTACTTGTGATCTCTCTCTCTGTCAAATAAATAAATAAATCTTAAAAAAAATAATAATAATAATAAATAAATAGCTGCCCCAAACACTCTAGATAAGACTCTACATACTAAGATGTGTATATTTAAGAATGACTATCTATCTATATAAATGACCAGATATAAAATGGTACATGCAAAAATTTTCTTCCTCTTTAAGAAACTGGTAAGAGTCTGAAATCTGTATTGTAAGAGAAAATGTCTATACTGGTCTGCTCTGCATTTTCTTATCATCCTACATTCCAAGTGCTGTACAAATTTCATTTTTCGTGCTGTTCTTCATTCACAACATATAAACTAAACTTGACTACATCTTCTTGTCACTTCTATTTTCTATAAAATCATTTTAGTTTTTTCATGTATCTGAAATGCTAACACATTCCAATCTTAATCATTCTTTGCAGAGAAGGTTTCTATCATCAAACACTAAAAATAGTTTTTGACTGTTTTACGTATTATCCTACAATAATTTCCTTCTGACCACTTTGCGCTGAATCCTTGTTTTCTTTACATATGTATCAATATTTGCCATGCCAGATAATCTAGTTGTCAGGGAACCAGGCTACCGTAGTCAGGAATTCAGACTACCAGCAAGGCCAGATAGTATGTCTGCATGCACATACATATGTACACACACACTTTTTAAGTAAATTACCTATACAGTGTCCACAGAATCTGAAAATATAGATAACACTTTCTAACAGTTCAGACCATAATTCTTGATGGTATTATATATAATGGCCTATATTTCTGACTTTTTGGAACCTCTCTGTACACACACACATGCACAGACTTCATACACACAATCATGAAAGTTTTTGCCTTGAGATAAATCAGAATGCTGTTGAAACTTCCTAAACTTAATGACATATACATATAAGTTATATATGTGAAGATATTCCAAAATTTTTAGTGCAAGAAAATCATTGTTTCAGGTTGAACAGAAAAATAAATCCACCTTTGCTCTATGAACATGAGAGCTATGTTTTTTTCACTTAACTTCATTAGGCATATAACCCACTTGAACACTGTACCCACAATGAAATGTAGACCATGGATGCATAGGGAGCACAGGGAAGAATACACCTTCCAGAAAAAGGAAGGGCAACAGAAGGCTTCAGATAAGAGATGACATGTAAGTTGGATTTTGAAAGATGAGTAAGATATGGACAAGCCTAAAAGAGGAACATTTTAGATAAAATTAACTTCATGAGAAAAGCTCACCGATGTCAGAGTCTAAGGCAGCAACTTGTTTTACAGTCTATTCTTTTCTTGAACAGTATCTATAAATTATCATCACAAAGGTTGTCATCTAGTTCTCAGCTTAAATATCACCTTAATTCCTAACCAAGCAGCAACCTTCTCACAGACTAAGTCAATCTTTATCACAGCACCCAGTTTCATTCATTTTCTTCTTACAAAGATCACTGATCACTACCTGCTATGTTAGGTAGGGTGGCTGGGAAAACCCTCCAGAAAAAGTGACATTTAAGCAGGGACCTAAATGGGGTAAGGTAATAAACCACATAAAGCTGTTGGAATGCTCCATCAAAGGAAGCAGTAAAGACAAGGGCACATATTGACTCTCCTCATTATGCTCGTGGACTACAAGAAAGCCAAATTGGCTCACATGGCAGAAAAAATGAGGCTATGTGGTTAAAGGCTGGATGATAAAGGGTTTTATAATCATGGGAAGTGGCTTGGATTATAATCTGAATATTAGGAAAAGCCTTAGAGGGTATTTTAATAACATCATTTATGCTCACTTTTAAGAAGGTGATTTATGGAAAAATGACTGTATAGTTGGCAAAGTAGTTTCAGCTCAGCATACAAAAGAATTGTATCTATTATACAATCACAAAATTTTTTTTTTTTTTTTTTTTTTTTTTTTTTTTTGGAGAGAGAGGGAGTGAGTGAGAAAGAGCATGGGAGGGGAGAGGGTCAGAGAGGGAACCAGACTCCCTGCTGAGAAGGGAGCCCAACGTGGAACTTGATACTGGGACTCTGGGATCATGACCTGAGCAAAAGGCAGCTGCTCAACTAACCGAGCCACCCAGTCACAAACTCTTGGTAATGGTAAGGAAACTATTGGTAAATGTATTCATAAAAATGTTCCAGTCATTCATAGTCACCCATTTAATAGTTTAATGTCCCATATACAGCAGGAAGTAGGATGACCAATAAGTAAGACATTACAATAATCTAGGTGAAAGATTATGAAATCTTAGTGTTGTCAGCCAAGGGTGAGAGAAGAAACTCTCAGTGGTCTTAGGAAGTCATGACAAGAAGCTTTTCCTAGAGGAATGAAAATATCGCACTAACAACTCTATCTTTGCAGCCACTTAACATGTGATCAGAATTGGATGAATCTGTTTTTTTTCCCTAAAGATTTTATTTATTTATTTGCTAGAGAGAGACAGAGACAGAGAGAGACAAGCAGGGAGAAGGCAGAGGGAGAAGGAGCAGCAGGCTCCCCTGCCGAGTAAGGAGCTCCAAGTGAGACTTGATCCCAGGACCCCAAGACCATGACCCGAGCAGAAGGCAGACAGACACTCAACTGACTGAGCCATGCAGGGATCCCCAGAATTGGATGAATCTTGACAGACATATTACTTTAGCATTAACCAGACTCAAAGTGATAGTTGCCTGCATCTCTGTTTATCTATCACTGCACATACACCTAGTTCCACTTTATATTTCTATGGGAATTTTCATCTTATTAGACTAACAAGAGAGCATCCAAAAAATCCCTAGATTAGACCAAAAAGAGACCTTTACATTCAAACATAGCATATTGGAGATACTGGCCAGTTTTCATTAAAAACAGTTGGAATTAGCAGATTGTGACTAATGTGTACTAGTCCTAGAAAGTCATACCAATACCTCTGTACCCTTTTTAGAAATGAGTCTAGCTACAATACCAGGATATAAATGTAATTCTACTATTTTTTAATTAAATAATTCTATCTGTTTATAAATTTGTTGGGATTATTTTCCTGGTAACATGTCCTATGTTGCCATAAAAGAGTACTGAGAAACTTGTGTTTGGAGTCTCAATAAATGTGAAAGAGATGTAACCAGATGTAATCAAAAGCCCACAGTTTCTTCCACAGAAACACATAATAAATCAAATTTCCTCGAGTGAAACAGGTATCCAATCATTTACATGTAGCTTTAATAAACTAAAGAAAATCTCCTAGATGTCCAATCTCCATCACCACATGAGCCATCACCTTGAAGTCATTGAATATATTGTACCACTTTTACCAGAACTCATGAAGCAGTGTAGAAAATTTCTATCTAATGCTTAGTTTTGAATGAAATAAGGAAAGAAGGAACAGTATCAATCCTTGGCATTTAAAGTCTCTTGGTATCCTGAGACTTCAATCATGCCATTATTTTAAGAAATCAAAAGGAAGTCTGGAAGATGGGGCTTTTAGAATGGCTGAAGGAAGGACTTCTGAAAATCCAGTCCACCACCCGAGTAGCAGAAATGTTCATGTGTCCTAATGACATGGCCCTGACTATAGCAAAAACTGAAAGAACTGAAAAAATGGGCAATTTCATAAAACATGGTTGAAGATTTTAAGACTACTCTCATAGTAACTAGCAGAACAAAAAAACACAAAAATCAGCAGAGACATAGAAGATTTAAACCACATACGTAACAAGATGGACCCAATCAACACATATGTAGAATATAGGCCCAACAGCTGCAGAACTCATACTCTAAATGAACATGAAACATTTAGCAAACTGACCATATGTTGGGTCATAAAACAAGTCTCAACAAATTTCAAATGTCGAAATATCACAGTATGACCTGTGATCACAGAGAAATGAACTAGAAAATCACAGAAAAATAACCAGAAAATTGCAAAGTGTTTACAACTTAATACATCTGAGAAAACCAATGAGCTAAAGAAGAAACCACAATTGAAATCAGATAGTACTTTCAGCTAAATGATTTATGGAAATACAACATATTGTGCATTTAGGAAAAAAGGCTATCACAATTGCAGTTCCTGCTAATCATTAAAAAGAGAATAGCAGATTTAATGAAATCCCCTCCAAATTTATGTTGAATTCTTAACCCCCAGGAACAGTGAATTTTACATTACTTAGCAATAGGGTCTTTGCAGATGTGATAAAGATGAGGTCATACCGGATTAGGTTTAGCCCTAATCCAATATGCCAATATGACTGGCTGTCTTTTAAGGACACAGAGGAGACACACAGAATAAAACTATGTGACACTGAGGATAACAAAGTTTTTTTTTTTTTTAATTTGTTTTAAAGATTTTTATTTATTTATTTGACAGAGAGAGAAAGAGAGAGAGAGTAAGCACACACACAAGCAGGGGGAGCTGCAGGCAGAGGGAGAGGGTGAAGCAGGCTCTCCACTGAGCAGAGACCCTGATGCGGGGCTTGATCCCAGGATTCCGGGATCATGACGTGAGCTGAAGGCAGATGCTTCACCCACTGAGCCACCCAGGCACCCTGGGGATGACAAAGATTGAAGTGACACAGCTAGAAGCCAAGAACTCCAAGTGTTGCCAGCAACTCTCAGAGGCAATTACAAAGAGGCAAAGAAGAATTCTTCCTTGCAGTCACTCGAAAGAGCATGGTCCTGTTGATACTTCAATTTTGAAATTCAAGTCTACAGAACTATGAGATTAAAAAAAAAAAAATCTGTTGTTTTATGTCAAAAAAAAAAAAGGTCAAAATTATTGTTTTTCTGACCTCTGGGAATTAACAAATATTTGGGATCATCTAATGAGCATTGTTGTGTGTGTGTGTGTGTGTGTGTGTGTGTGTGTTGTGTTTTGTTTTTTGTTTTAGTGGCTGAGTCTGTAAGTAAGTAAGTAAGAATAGTGAACTTTGTGGCAACTTAATTTACCCTTTTACCCAACTATCTCCATTGTATGTTGTATGTTGTCCCCTCAACCCCCACAAAAAACCCACTGAATCACAGTAACTGAAAAACAACAGTAGAAGAGCCAATGAGGTGGGCAGAATGGACTTAAAATCTCTTCAAAAAGCCTCATTATTAGTGAGCTTTCACTATTTAGCATATCTATTAGGTCCTTAGGACCATCCCATTTGCCAGACTTGTCATTATTTGCTTTTTTTTTTTGGTTGAAAAAGCTTTGACTGTGGGACATTTGTCAAAAGCTATGTGTAGCAATTGTTCAAATTACATCTACCTGAGGTGGCAAAACTAGTTGTAAAAAAAGAGACTGATTTAAAAAAAAAAAAATCATACATGACGATATGATGAATCAGGTGTCCCTAAGGAGCTTTAAAAAAGCTCCAGCCTTCTTGGGAAAGGAGGCCACATGTATGTGTAGGTCCGTGAGCTTGTCCAGAAAACAGCTGAGGAGGCCCAACAGTCCTGATTCTGGCTGATGTCAGATAACTGCAAGAAATAAAGACTGAGATAAAGTCCTAAACTGCTAGAGGATTGCAGACAAGATGTCACACACATACACACAGCCTCACATTAAAAGCCAAATGGATGATCCTTGGTTCACATTTGTAAGTATGAGCAGTGATATGAATGACGATACAAGAATACAAGAAAGGGGGTACACTTTAGAAAATTGGCTTAGGAAGATCACTAAAACAAACAAACAAACAAACATTGACAACAGCAAATTATTAGTGTATAATTTATTTGAGACTAGATGTGTTTTCCAAAGGGGTAAGTAGACACATTAAAATAAATAAATAAATACAAAGTAGAGTAGATTTTAAAAAGGGAGAGAGAAGAAATCCTAGAAGTTAGATTAGATGAGAAGAAATCAGAAAAGAGAAAATAGAAGAGACAGCTAGAGTAAAGATAAAGGGTGACCAAGAGAAAGGATTTATCATCTATGGCAAATTCATCCCATAAGATGAAAATGAAGGAGTGGGAGGTGAGGTCAGAAAAAGGAAACTGATAGCTTGGAAATTCCTCACTTCTTAACATGATAAAAGAGCATAACAGTAACGGTGAAGCTTCATTTGGATGATCACTACACTAATTAAATTGATATTGAGACTTCTTTACAAATAATATATATAATTACACTCGTTTTAGTCCCCACAATAGATATTTTTCTAGAGTTTCATGCTTCATATGATTTTTAGTGCTAATTCCACTACAGAGTATAAAACAAATTTATTTTTAAAGAAGATTTTTTTAATAATAGAGAAGTATATCCATCTACATAGCGTCTCTAGTTAAAGAATATCATATAAAACATTTTAACAGAAAAAATTATAGAAGAAATTAATACATAAGTGTTGGGGAACTTAAAGCACAAAAAAATACAAACAAGATTACTAAAGTGATGAAAACTGGAGGAAACAACTGCTGGAAGGTCTGTAAGAACAAAGGAAATATGCGGGATTATTAGACCCTGGAAGAGATCCTACAGAGCTGGCCCTCAGAACACCTTGTAGTGGGCTTTGCAAGCTGGCCCTGTGACACTGGCATGATTAGGCTGGTCCTGAGAATGATGAAAGAAGCAAGAGGCCTGAACTATTGTCTTCTTGCAAATGAAGGGCAACTTCTCTCTCATGAAAGGCAACAGTTTAATAATCTGGACAATATGCATGCATGTAGCTCAATATATTTTATATCATAAAGCATTACTAATTAATGAAGAAATTATGCTATAAAAATCTATATTGAACTCTGTATTTTAACTTTCAAGATACACAGATCAGGAAAAAGTACCTTATTCAACAAAACAGAGAGAATTCCGGGTCAGAGATCTTTCATTTTCATTAAGCATGGGTATATAAATAATAAAAGTTACATTTATGGCAATTATTGTAGGAATTTTAGTAAGCACCCATTTATCCAAAACTAATCAGAAAATTGCGTCTTTTGGTTAATTGAACATTCTTGTTAATTGACATTTGTCAAATATATCATACATGGATTAACAGTGCTCAAAGAACTAGAATAAAATAACAGGCACTTGACATCAAAATTTTAACTCTACAGCTCTTCCTAGCTATATAATTCAGACTCCCTTCAGGATACACAAGAGTTCAAACTACTTAAAGTATGTCATTGATTCAAATTAATCAACAAATAATTACAGGGGTATAACATTTACAAGTAGAAGTTGAAACAAATAAAACTGAATTGTTACTGACTCTTGGACAGAGCTTGGAGTTTGATTATATAAGTAAATCTTTTTTTTTTTTTTAAGATTTTATTTACTTATTTGACAGAGAGAGAGAGAGATCTCAAGTAGGCAGAGAGGCAGGCAGAGAGAGAGGGGAAACAGGATCCCTGCCCAGGAACCTGAGATCATGACCTGAACTGAAGGCAGAGGTTTAACCCGCTGAGCCACCCAGGCACCCCTATAAGTAAGTCTTTAAAGTAAAATTAAATGAAGGTAAAAAGTATTACAAATAGAAAAATAATTTTGTATCTTTAGTTGGTCTTTTGGGGTAATAGGTGTACACTCTACTACATTTTGACATAATGATAGGGATCTACCTCAGCAATATACATTTTTAATATAATTATTATTTTTGTTTATATCTACATGCTCTTCATATTTATTTTTATTTCTCCTTTGAATGTAATTGCTAGTAATTTTTTAGAATGTAATGGAAATAAGAATTTCATATTTTTACTACAAAATCTATTTTATAGTAAACTGATTAAAGAGACACCATGCCATTATTTCTATTTTCTATTGATTATCACCAATTACAACTAGTTTAGAGAGTTTTAATAATTCCTTAAATATAATGATAGTGGTAGAAAGATGCATTATGTTCACTGAAAAAAACAATGACCTTTTTCCTTATCGGACCTATCAAAAACTACAATAGTAACCACAGTTTAAACTGGTATAGCAGGGAAAAAAAGTGATATTTTAATGAATCAAAAGGTCATTTACCCTCTAATTTTATAGACCACAGGTACAGAACACAAAGAATAAAATTTATTACTGGTTAAATAGAGTTTGTACTATAATACCACTGAATGAATTTTGAAATCAGAAGGTTAGAATAGCATCATTCATGCCCACTGGTTTTATTTTCCTTTTATTTTACTTAAAAGGGCATCTGGGTGGCTCAACCAATTAAACTTCTGCCTTTGTCTCAGGTTGTAATTCTGGAGTCCCAGGATCAAGCCTTGCATTGGGCTTCCTGCTCAGAAGGAAGTCTGCTTCTCCCTCCCCGCATTCCTCTCTGTTCTCTCTCTTTCTCTCTCAAATAAATAAAATCTTTGAAAAAAAAAAGAATTAACAGATTTATTGAGGTACATTTGGCATTAAATAAACAGCATATTTTAAAATCTATAATTTGATAAGTTTTGACATATGTGTATACCTGTGAAACTACAAAAACAATCTTGATAATAGACACATACAACACACACAAAAGTTTCCTTAAGACCCCTGGTAATCTCTTCCTCCTATATTTCTACCCCTTTTTTAGCCTCTGGCAACCTATCATCTGCTTTCTGTCACTATATATTAATTTGGATTTTCTAGGACTTATATGAATATAACCACATAGTATGTACTTTTTTTTCATGTAGCATTTTTCACTCAGAATAATTATTTTGAAATGTATTCATACTACTACATGTATCAAAAGTTAATGAATTTTTATTGCTAACTAGTATCCCATTATATGAACATATCACAATTTATCAATTTACTTGTTACAGGCAAGTTTCCAGTTTTTGGCTATTGCACATAAAATGACTATGAAAATTCATGTGCAAGTTTTCATGAAAATTTGCTTCCACATCTTTTGGTAAAGGAATGACTAGGTGAAATAATAGGTATTTGATTATCATTTTAAGAAACTGCCAAATTGTTTTTAAGGTGGTTGTCCCATTTACATTCTTAGGCACAGTAGATGAGAGTTCCAATTGCTTCAAATCCCCAACATCTGATGTGATCAGATGTTTCAATTTAGATATTCTAATAGGTATACCATGATATTTCCTGATAGATTTAATTTTCATTATACTAATGCCTAAAAATGTGTCTGTCATTTGTAATTCTAAGATAAAGTGCCTGTTTATAATGTCTCTTTAAAATTCTGTTTTTTTGTGTTTTTTTTGTTTTTTTTTCCATTTTATTTATTTTTTCAGCGTAACAGTATTCAGTCTTTTTGCACAACACCCAGTGCTCCATGCAAAACGTGCCCTCCCCATTACCCACCACCTGTTCCCCCAACCTCCCACCCCTGACCCTTCAAAACCCTCAGGTTGTTTTTCAGCGTCCATAGTCTCTTATGGTTTGCCTCCCCTCCCCAATGTCCATAGCCCGCTCCCCTTCTCCCAATCCCACCTCCCTCCAGCAACCCCCAGTTTGTTTTGTGAGATTAAGAGTCATTTATGGTTTGTCTCCCTCCCAATCCCATCTTGTTTCATTTATTCTTCTCCTATCCCCCTATCCCCCCCCCCCCCCATGTTGCTTCTCCATGTCCTCATATCAGGGTTGTTTTCTAACTGGTGAATTTAAGGAGTTATTTCTAGATCCTAGATTCTGGTCCTTTGTTAGATGTGTGATTTGCAAATATTTTCTCTCAGTTTGAGGTTTGTATTTTGATTGTCTTAACATTCTCTTTATTGATAAAGTCCTATATATCTTATTCAACAGACCCAAAGAGAATTCCACAGATGAATGTAAAATATCACATGAAATTATGGTTGCACATCAAAATGTAAAACAATGTTCTCTTCTATTTATTTGAATCCTAATTCTACATAAACGTCATCATCATCATCCCCATCATCATCATCTTCATCACCAACATGATCAGTATAAGGAGGCCTCCTCAGTCTTACAAGAATTATTAAAAATGGGTAATGTGTTATTACTTTTCATTTGAAGCCAGTCTCCATTGTATTACCAATGTGTACAAATTGTTCACACTTTCCCAAAGTCGTCTCCCAGCAAAAAATCTGAATGTTTTATTTCTGAAAAGAAGTAATATGTGATAACCACTATGTGAAAACATGCATCTCTCCAGTGTATTCATGTTTAGAATATTTTAACCATCCTCTCCTTTGTAGACCGGATTATTGCTCTCAATTCATCATGTTCTATGTGTATTCAGACCATTTTTTTTTCTTTTTCTTTGCTAAGTGATTTTGTTGTACCTCCCTTTAGAGTGATTGAGAGTATCCCTGACACCATTAGTGTTGGGTGTGGCCAAATGACTTGCTTTGGTTGATGGAATATCAGTGAATGTGCCATGAACAAGGTGTTTACTTGTTCTGACTTGCCTTTTGTGTTTCTATAGGCACCATGAGAGGAACATGCCCTCCTGTAGCTATTGTTCCTTTAGTCTGAACCTCAGAATGGACCAGTAGTGGACCAGAGCCTGACCTGAAGCTTGAAGCCAATCCAATTAATTCACAGCACACCCTAACATAGAGCTGCTCCTGATGCTTCACAGAACAGAGTAAGAAAATACATGTGTGTTGCTTTGACCTCTGAGTTATGAAGCATTATTATAGTAATGGACATAAATATGTGGATGAGAAGTTCTTAATAAACAATATTTACCCTCCTTTTATGAAGAAGTATCACTCCTCTTTTTATGAAGGAGTATCATTCTTAGAAATGGAAAAATAACATCTTCATTTCAGGGAAAAAATTAAGATGCCAAAAGGAATTCCATAGATAAATTTTCAAGTTGGTTTTTTTTTTTTTGAAAGAAAATCAGGAAACAAATAGTTTAGAGTAATAAGGATAATGATATCAACTAGCTAGCATTTCTTGAACTTTACATTGTTGGCACTTGATAAATGTCTTATAGGTAATACATCTTTCAAGGTTCATTAACCTTCAAAAAACAATTAACAACATTATATAAGGCAGTGTTTCTCAAAGCATAGTTCCCCACACCAACAAGATCAACTTTATTTGGAAGCATGTTAGAAACACAAACTACTGGGACCCTCCTGGAAATAAACCACAAACTCTGAAACTGAGGCACAGGAATCTGTATATCAACAACCTTCCAGGATACCTAATGTATACTCAAGTTTGAGAACCACTAAAGACAGTGGAAGGTGGTAGGAGATACAGAGGTTAATTTATAAAAAACAGCTACTTAATGTATGTTTAGGATTTAAACCAGATATTCCTACTCTAAGAGCTTTAGTTATTTGCTGGGTGCTGTGTACACATAATCTCACTTAAAACTTAGCAAAATACAAATTAGGTATTGTCATTCTAATTTTTGCAGATGAGGAAACTGAGCTCCTGAGTTAATAGTTATTAAGTTGTGAACTGGTATCTATAACTCGATCTGTCCAACTCCAAAATCAATTATTTTACTCCTTTACAAAAACTCATTCATAACAGATTTAAATAAACAGGTATCAAGTAGATCAGAAACAGAAAATATAAGACGAACTATCCTGTCACAGTGTTAATGAGCTGGGTCCTATACAGATATATAAAGAATCAGAAAGCCTTCAATTTATGAAACACTTCTACAGATGCTATTCTGAAGACGGTTTTGTTGAAAGTTACTTTAACATAAATTTTACTAATGAAAAAGCACAAGTAGCTAATGTTACTTACATGTTAATTTGATCTTCAACTTAAGTGCTCAAAGAACTAGATGAGTTTTCCAAAGGGGTGAGTAGGTGAGTATACACTTTCTTTTAAAAGTTTATAAAATGCTGGTCAAGGACCATTTTTTAGCAAGTAGAAAGTTTTGTTTAGCTCACAAAAAGTGAGTTTTTGTGTCTGGTTGCTTTAATTATTTATGTATTTTATTTTTGTGTATGTGTGTGTTCGTTTTTGAAGGAGCTTAAGTCTAAACCTAAAAAGTAGGAGAGGTTATCTTTCTCTGATTTACTTATCTCCCTGATATGAGGAAGTAGAGATGCAACATGGGGGGTTAGGGGAGTAGGAGAAGAATAAATGAAACAAGATGGGATTGGGAGGGAGACAAACCATAAATGACTCTTAATTTCACAAAACAAACTGAGGGTTGCTGGGGGGAGGGGGGGTTGGGAAAGGGGGAGGGGGTTATGGACATTGGGGAGGGTATGTGCTATGGTGAGTGCTGTGAAGTGTGTAAACCTGGCGATTCACAGACCTGTACCCCTGGGGATAAAAATACATTATATGTTTATTAAAAAATAAAAAATAAAAAATGTAAATAGAATAAAATAAAATACTAAAAAAAAAAGTAAGAGAGGTTATACAGAAGAATCCATATATCCAGCTTCTTCTAACACATTAGTTCTGGCAACATTAGAACAAAGTTATAGCTGATATAACAGGTAGAGCTACCCCATAGTAAGATTTCTCTCTCCTGTTAGCCATTTCCTTTTTTTTTAAGATTTTTTTTTTTTTTTCATTAGACAGAGAGCACACAAGCAGGGGGCGGGAGGTAGCAGATTAAGCTGAGCTGGGAGTCTGACATGGGTCGGGATCCCAGGACCTGGAGATCATGACCTGAGCAGAAGGCAGAAACTTAACCATCTAAACCACCCAGGAGCCCCTCCTGTTAGTCATTTCCTATTAACAAATGTTATTTGAGTACCTGTTGAGTGTATATGCTGGAGTCAACCATCCTTGGCTTCAATCCTTGTTTTACTATGTACTAGCTGTGTGAGGTGGGGCAAGTCCCCCAGATTCCTCATGTATAAAATAGAAGTAACAATAATTGAACCTGCATTCAGATGTTAAAAATTAATGACTCAGTGCATGAAAAGTGTTTGTGATTATTTCCTAGCACCTAGTCAGTGCTCAATAAAAGCTATCATTTATCTTTTTTTTTTCCTTCAATAGGAAAAAATCTTTTCGCTATATTCATGTTTTTCTCAGAGACATGTAGGCCTGTCAGTCAATGGATTGGATGTTCCCAATTTTTTAAAAATGATAGTATGTTCAGATAAGGTAATTATAGGAAAATTTAATAAGACTTTTTAAAAATGAGCAGACTACAGGGAGCTTCCAAGGAATAGTGAATGGTGTCACCCCTCCTAGGACGAAAAAGAAAAAAGAGGTACTGGCTACCAGCCTTCTGAAGGAAGGAGGAGTTTGCATGGAGAGGGATGACTTCAAAAGAATTGTGGCTTTTGGCTGAGAGAAGTAGGCAGCTTGAGAGGATCTCATTGGGGAGACCAAGCAGAATAAATCTGAGATCTCTCTTTCGTCTTTCTGTTCTTATGACTGAACTCAACAAAAAGCCAGAGGAGTAAGGAGCTCACTAATAATAGTCTCTACAGTCAGTCACTGGATAGAGACACAGCTTGGTGAGGATTAATTGAAAAATTCAGGTATACAAGTTAGAAGATTGTCCAGCATGTAAAAACCATGATGTAATACTAAATGATTATTAATGCCAAATTTTCTAGAGCTTCAGGGCTTCTATAAAAGCATTATATATTTTTGCTTTTTACCCTTTACTATTTGGTTCTTCTTAACTTGTCATACCTTCAAATCCCTCAGAAAGTTAATCTGGGTAGTTAAGTTAATTTTTATCCAGATAATGTGGATTTCAATTTCTGATATCTTAAAGATAATAAAAAGCCACATTGCAGTCTATTAACTTTGAAAGTTCCAATAAGCTTGGTATTGGTAACTGGGATCACATGATATAAACAGGAGGCTCTCAGTCCCAAAACACCTCAGCATGGCTTTTTGGATAAGACTCCAGAAGGTGGGGCACCTGGGTGGCTCAGTGGGTTGAGCCTCTGCCTTCAGCTCAAGTCATGATCCCAGGGTCCTAGGATCGAGTCTGGCTCTTTGCTCAGCAGGGAGCCCTCTTCCCCCTCTCTGCCTGCCTCTCTGCCTACTTGTAATCTCTCTCTCTCTCTCTCTTTCTCTCTCTCTCTCTCTCGTCAAATAAATAAATAAATAAAATCTTAAAAAAAAAAAAAAAAAAGACCCCAGAAGGCACTATGCTGGCAGAACTACCATCTCTTTATATATTGTGGTGTAAACTGATATATTCCTTTTTTTACAGGAGTATCCTTAAAAGACACAAGCAGAAGAGAAAAGGCCTCCATATGCCAACAGAGGGCTCCCTGCCTCTAATCAGGTGCACACCTTTCTGTTGAGTGTTCAGCAAACTAAGCCAACACACAGCAGTTTCAATTAGCAATTCAATTTCTCCCACTTAAATATCGATAGGCATAAAAGATTGTCAGACATCTGGAAAAAATCTAACATGAAGGGCAAACCAAAAATAAAAAGAAAAATAATGGATTTTGAATAAAGCAAGCAAAAATTATAGCAGAAGAAAAGATAAAACTAATTTAAAAAAAGGGTATCTTCAGAGAAATAAGAGGAAATCTCTGATCATGAAAGAGAATAGTCCAGAAAAGTTAAAATAGAGAATTTTGTTCTGAGAAATTCCAGTTGCAACTGAGAACAAGGACAAATCTTGCTAGTGAAAAAGAAGAAAGAAGGAAGGAAGAAGGAAGAGGGAAGAAAAAGAAGGAGAGGGAGAAGAAGAAAAAGACTATTTGATAAGTTAAGTCTCTGAGAACCTTTCTGTGAACATGTCCTTGAATTCTAGGTACTAGGTTTATCCTTCAGAGCACTGTAGAAAACAAGGATGATGTGTTGGGTTTTTTATTATTAAGTTGTTAATTTCAAGAAAAAAGAAAAGAAATTGAAAAATAAAGGTCAAGATTTCATTTATTTTGAAAACTACAGGTAAACTAATTGTACAGGTTGTCTAGGCTTTTTTTAAGGATGCAAGGTGGTTACTTGGCATTTGTGTCGGCCAATATCTCTGAATATTTTCCCCCATCTTTCAGGTAAAATAAATATCTAATCATAATGATGCCAGAGCAAAGTATAATCTTTGTTTTCATACTTCAAATATTTCAAAATTTTCTTCCAAACACAGATAAATCATTTTTTAATTACAAACAATTGCTTCTATGGAAAAATGGAGTTTGAAGTATCTTGATAGCCAATAAATTGAATAAAGTCACTGGACACATGTGTCAAGATTTAAGAGAAGTTTAAGGTTGAGTATATAGAAGAAAAGTTTTGGGGAACTTTCTGAGCAAAGCTTGTATTTCACTGTTAAGTCTCAGTCTTTACTAGGTAAAAAGTATAAAGTCATTTTGATTATTATAGTCAGAAAACAGAGTTTCATAGGGTTTGAGAGCTAACTATGAACTTAGAAGGCACTGTGTCCTACTCTCAGAAAACTAAATTCCATGTAAGGTAAATTACTTCCTAGATCCCATATCTTCTTTTTTTTTTTTTTTTAAAGATTTTATATATTTATTTATATGTCAGAAAGAGAGAGAGAACACACAAGTAGTCAGAGAGGCAGGCAGAGGCGGAGAGAGAAGCAGGCTCCTTTGCCAAGCAAGGAGCCCGATGTGGGACTTGATCCCAGGACTCTGGGATGACGACATGAGCCAAAGGCAGTGGCCTAACCCGCTGAGCCACCCAGGCGTCCAAGATGCCATATCTTCTAATGACAGAGCCAAACAGAGCCAAATTCTTATGTAGTCCTAATGGTGTAGATTGTTAATCGTCAGGACATTTAAATAACACCTATTTGAAAAACTGAAATGAAACTATTTCATCAGCAGCCTTGCATTCAAATTTCCCTTTCCCATACTCATGATGTGACCCTGGGAAATAATATTTTAGTTTTTACATATAAAATTGGAATCTTAAGGTGCCTGGGTCTTCAGTCAGTTAAACTTTGAGCCTTTGTCTCAGATTATGATCCCAAAGTCCTGGGATGAAGCCCTGCATTGCGCTGTCTACTCAGGGGGTAGCCTGCTTCTCCCTCTCCTGCTCCCGCTGCTTGTGCAGGCTCACTCTCTCTCTGTGTGTCAAATAAATAAATAAAATCCTAAAAAAAAAAAAATAGAATCTTGGGACACCTGGGTGGCTCAGTCAGTTAAGTGTCCAACTCTTGATTTCAGGTCAGGTCATGATTTCAGAGTCCTGGGATTGTGCCCCATGTAGGGGGAGGTGGGGGTCTGTGTTCAGCAGGGAGGCGGCTTGAGATTCTCTACACCCCTCCCTGTCAGCTCACGTGCGCACATGCTCTCTCTGTCCCAAATAAATAAATCTTCATAAAATTAGAATCTTGATTTTACTATATTTTATGTTGGACTTGTGTTAAACAGTGTGAAGAAAAAACTAAATTACCCAGTGAACTTTCAATCTATTAGGGGATAAATAAACATAAACTCTAAATGCAATACTAAATTCTGAGACATTACAGAAGTAGACAAATGTTTTAGTTGTACAAAAAAGGAGGAGTGATGAATTATATCTTTGGGAACCATGAAAAACTTCACAGAGAAGGTAATATGAACTAACTTCTAAAAGAACAGTAGGTTTTATCTGTAGAGATAAGGTGGTCTGGAGACTGCTGATGGCAGGAAGACAGTGGTAGTTGTAGTATGGGGAGGATTTCAGAAACTATTCTTAGCAAAAACAAACCCCAAGAACTGCAAGAATTCCAATACTTAATGGTGATATCTGAGGAGAACTTCAGTAAGTTTTGATGTTGAAAGCCAGTAGAAGCAGAATTTGATGTCTCCTTAGTCAATATTGAGGTGACAGTATATTTTGTTTTCCTTTTATAAGCAAAACCAGATAACTAAAACGAACAGTGTAGCATTTATGTTTTATAAATTTATAAAAACTGTGAACAATGAATTGGATGGAATACACACTCAATAATAGGAGAACAGTTAGGTAATTACTATAACAGTCCTATCTCTAAAGTTAGTGCAGTCACTTATGGGAATGTAACTGATTGACTAGGATCACAGGCTTTAGCAGAGGTAGATTAGAAAGTGATGGTTCACACAGAGAATTTGAGAAAGAGATTTACGATCTATATTCTGATGACTGACTTTCATGACCATCCAAATTGTGATACTATTCCTTGAGATTGGAATACTGGGAAATGGAGTATTTGGCGGGGAGAAAGCAGGGAAAAATGGAAATCTTAATTAGTTGCATATGTAGATGAAATTCAGGAAAAGGAAAAAAAAAATGTTTGGGACAGAGAAATCACTCAGGTTTAACATGTATAATGAGAAGAAAAGAGTGACAATAATAAGATTCCTCTGGACTTTTAAAAATGTTGATAAATAATAGAACATTTTGCTAACACTAAATTTACATATCACAGATGAAGTCTAAATTTCACTTGAGTTCTGCAAATGTACCATAAAGAGGAGCACACTTCCAATTTAAGTTTGCTGAATCTATAAGTAGCTGTGATATTTTTCTCCACTTTATTTTTACAAGAAAGGGCTTTATCAGAGCAACAAACTCCAAAAGTACATATTTAAAGCAGAAAATGTTAGATTTTTTTACTTGCTATACACATTCAGAATCAGTTTTCTTCTGTACATGAAAATGTTTCTGGGAGTCCCTGAAATATTCTCAATAATCATAACGTATTCACTTAAAACTAAAAAATTCTTAGCCATGAAAATTCCTAATTATTTAACCCAGTTCTTCCAAAAAAAACATAAACTTTGACCCATTTTTATTTTATTCTAATAGATTGTATTACTCATATGATTGAGTGAATAGGCAAGAAAACAGCATATGATAGAGGATTTCTTCAGATTTATGGTTAGTCATTACTCAGATAGTTGATTGTTTCTCTGGGTAAGAGTCAAATAGCTGTCTCCAAATGTAACTCTTTTCCCCAGTGGAATAAGTCATGTCTATGTACCTTATATTTGTTGCTCTGCATCATTTCTGTAGAACCTTTAAAACTATACAATCCAGAATGAATTTTAGTACCCCACAATAAGGACGGCAATGCCAAAAACTTGCATCTACTTCCATGATCAAACTATGTGTTTGAGTGGTGTTTCAAGAAATTTAAATCACAATAATCATTATACAAGCCATATATCTAGTTAAACAAGCTGTTCAAACAAGATTTTTAGAAATTTAAAAAAAAAAGATTTTTAGAAATTTTTAAACACAATATCCTTTGTGGACATGTAAGTCTCATAATAAAGAAAAATACTATAACATACTTAAAATGGCATTCAATTGGGGCACCTGGGTGGCTCAGTGGGTTGAGCCTCTGCCTTCGGCTGGGGTCGTGATCTCAGGGTCCTGGGGTCAAGCCCCACATGGGGCTCTCTGCTCGGTGGGGAGCCTTCTTCCCCCTCTCTCTCTGCCTGCTTCTCTGCCTACTTGTGATCCCTCTCTCTCTGTCAAATAAATAAAATCATAAAAAAAAACCCTGGTATCCAATTAAGCAAAATTCATGAGTAGTGTATATCCTTTAGTAATATCTAGAAAAACGTACAAGATATTTTAATGTTGTATTTCCCAAATGTCACAATGGAAGGAATAATTTTGTGATGTTAAAGTAATTTTCACATTCAGCTATAATTTTTAAATTATTTCACTAAAATTCTACATAGAACTTTTGTGTTTTAGATGTCTGGGAATTTATAAATATCACCTATGAGCTCAATTGTGATTATGATTATTCAATTTCATATAGCCAATTTTTATCAGTTTTGCATATTAAAAGAATAATTTTGACTATTCTAAATATGAAATCTTTGATTTGATATCAACCTAACAAATATACCTGATTGTACATGATGTGTTTAATTAGTATGATGAATATTTATGGTTGGCTTATGTTTGCTTATTGGGTATTTAGGAGGTAAACCTTTCTTCTTTTTTTTTTTTTTAATCTACTGTCTTAAAATGTACCTTAGTCTATGCCAATATAAAATGAGATATTCAACTACCCCTGTAATGCTAGACTAAAAAGATTTTTACCTTAAGTGTGAAATTCAAAATAGCATATCTTGAAAATGTACCAAAATATTTCACTTCACTTTACATTTGTAAACCCAAGGTAAGAGAGATCAAAGATATGCATCTTTCCATTAGGAAAATGTTCCTCTCAGGAAAATATGTCATGATGATAAACCAGATATTAATCTATAAATTATATTCTATGCTCTATTGGTCATTATGTAGGTCATGTTTACATATAAAATGTGGTTATGAAAGGGAAAATGGATTGCCAATAAATACAGTACTGCTTATTTCCTTAAGTTCTATTAGTGATGATCTAAACTCTGAGAGAGAGAAAAGGCACTCAACTTATGTTGCTATTCTTCTATAGTTTCCTATAAAATACTATGAATATCTTTATTAAGAAAGAGTGGGTACAATCTACTTTTTCATTTAAATATTATAACAGATTGGAATAGTGTTTGCTACAAACAGACTAGAGAAGTGTTTTACATCCACTCTTAGTCAAAGTCTACAAATCTAAATAAGTAAATTAATCGATATATAATATGATAAGCATTATTGATATATAATTAATGATAAGCATTACTCATGATTCAGACACCTTGGAATAAAAAATAGATCAGTAAAAGCCAGGCCTAGTTATAATGGACAAGAGCCAGGGTGGCAAAGGGCCACTGGGGAAGAGGGATGACAGCAGTTCTATTCTGATAAATAACTGTCCAGATTTAAAAAAAAAAATCTATATTTCTAGTCCACTACCACCACTCCTGCCCTAACTGTGTGGGCACATTGGCTCAGAGTAATTTTATCTGGGCCATGAAGAAGGGTATATACCATCCCAAGGATAGTTAGTGAAAATCGCCCTGCTAAAAAACACATGGCCAGTACTATTCTACTTTGATTTAGTAGAGTAGCAATCTCCATTTAGATAGAAACTTGGCATAAGCATGGAATGTTTTTTCTGCCAAGTTTGGCTGTAAGAGATATGTACAATATTAGTTTTTTAACCAAAATAGAAGTTTATTGCTTTCTGACATAAATATTTTAAGGAAGAAAATGGAAGATTTGTCTAACGACATCCTCAGGAAGTAAGATTACTTCTACTGTGTTACTTGGTCCTATGCTAAACCCATTCTAAGGGTCATCTCATAATTCCAAATGGCTGTTCCAGCTCAAGACATATTTCCTGCATACCAGAGAGCAGGACATTAGAAAATAGAAATAAGAACAGACAGGAGTCTTTCACTTTTAAAAATTTATAGAAGCAACTATAGGACATTTTATTATTACAACCCATTGGCCACACCAAAGTATCAAAGAGGATAAGAAGTAAAAACTATTTCAGGGTAACCAGTCCTTCATGGTAAAAATACTTATAATATAAACCCATCCTAAAAATACCTATAATATAACACAAATGTTAAACATTTGATTAAGTATTTAAGAGAAAGTAATATTAAGAAGCAATGCCAGGGGTGCCTGAGTGGCTCTGTCGGTTGAGGGCCCAACTCTTGATTTTAACTCAGGCCATGATCTCAAAGCCATGGGATCTAGGCTCATGTCAGCTCAGCAGGAGTCTGCTTGAGATTCTCTCTCTCCTTCTGCCTCTGGCACTCCCCATTTCTAAAAATAACTGAATAAATCTTTTAAAAAATCAGAAACAATGCCATACATTATGAAAAGTAAAAAGATTAAGGAACTCCAAACAAATATAGTTCTACACAGTTAACGATCATTGCTATAATTCCTCATCACTTATGTAGTTTATATTTCTCCACATTGACAGAAAAAGAAATACAACAATAACCCATTGAGCTATCTGAACTTCATCACAATCATTTAATGTTTTAAATAAACTAAAATAATGTCAATTTTGTCTCTGTTCAAAATTATAATTTCATGTAAAGGATTTCCTCTCCCTCCCCATTTGCATAACTCAGAGTAAAATTATGCTTTTAAAATCAAGATTCGACATAAACCATTTTAACTGGCAAAATAGAGGATTTAAAATTAACTGTATAGAACTGGAAATAGAAATAGAGGGTTTGCAATTGACTGCAGGGATGTAAATGAAGAATAAATCAGGCCAAAGAAACATCAGCTCCCATCAATGATCAGAGAAATTCAACCTAAAGCAATTTTTTGTCCTGAACTATTCAGAGAACTACAGCTCTCCAAAGCTGTTACAGATATGCTTGCAAAATAATTCTTTCAGACTGCAATAATTTGAAACTACCCCCACAAAATACACACATCTGCAACTGTCTCCTGAATTCAGACTGTGAAGTCGACTAATTTAAATCATATCTTTTTTTTTTTTTTTTGCTGAGTAGATATTTCCTTCGTGTCTCCTAAATGAGCAAAACTCTGTAATTCATAAGTTTTTAAACCGTTTAATAAAGGCTTTGAAGAAGGAAGTTGCCTCAAACTGGTAGGCCACAGATTTTGAAGAGCTGACAGGTAGGTTGAGACTGTTTTCTCAGTTACTTGCCAGTGCTATATTTTGAGCAAATAATTGGATAACACTTTTCTCTTCTCCAAAAAGTCTCGGGATTTTACAGTGACATTCCCAGTGTCAGTGGTGGCTTCATCAACAGTTATGTAAAATGTGAAGACACCACTGGGAAGTCCTGTTTCACACTTCAGAAAACTAATGTTAGTAGATGTGTGGGTGTGGGAAAATAAGCTGTGTATTGTAGCAAGGTTTGTAATGGAATGTTCGGGAAAAAAAATAAAAAGAAAAAAGAAAGAAAAGTTTTCCAGAATATCATTGTCTGGGCAGTGGACAACCTCGTGGTTCTCTGAAAAATGAAAACTTTTGAGGAAGAAGGTTTATTTTTTCAGCCACAAATTTCTTCTATTCCTTGTGTGAACTATATGCAATGGAGATTAAAAATCATTTTATAAGTGGTAGATAATTTATTGTCAATTCCAGTCTTCCTATTCCTCATAGGCAGAGCTTTTAGAAAGCTAAAAGTACCATCAATAAATAGAACACTACACCAGGATTCTATAAATAATTCTAAGAGTCCAAGTAAATGGCCTAAAGTACACTAGAAATGAAATATTAAATTTAACCTTTCAATGCACACTGGACAACTGAATAAAGAAAGCAGTAGAACTTAGTATTTTTGATTAAAAAAATAAGCATGACAATACTACTTTTGTTCCTGTATGAGCCCTATTACAGATAAACACAATAATGATATTTGATGGAAGACTATCAAATGAGATTTCATCTTAATTAACTTACAAGTACATGTTTTTGGCATATGATTTTTCCAGTTTGCAGAAAATCTCTTCCTAAACTGTTGAATGGTCAATGATTTTATGCTACTTCCCTCATACTTCAAAAATGGATTTTCTGTAAAATATTTCAATTGTAGTTCAACAGGGTGGCTTCTATCTCAGAATAGCTTCTTACTGAATACTGGTTTTCATTTTCAAAGCAACCACAAGTTTTTACCATAAATACAAATTATTACTTATAATTATGGTTTTGTTTGCTTGTTTGTTTTATTTTTGGGGCAAGAGTGTGCTGTTGGGAAAACCATACAAGCAAATTCAAACTTCTGAAGATAGGGATGCTTCATTGTGGTAAGACCAAGGAGACCATAAATTACTGAATAACTGAAAAGTTGAGGTTGAAAGTTGCCTCACAGGATAAAGGCATTCTAAATCACCTTGGAAAAAGAATCTATCCATAATTTGCTTCTCAAAACTTCTTGACAGAATACCACGAAAGAAATCATCCTTAAGATATATTTTACATATCCTAATGTGTTTCCAAAAAACAATGCACAGCTTCTAGTTTTAGCTCCAACATGCAAAAAGTTTTAGAGACATCATTCAATTCCGTATAGGTAAAATAATAAAAGTTGAACACACCAAAAATCAGTAATTTCTGGGACCCATCAGAGAACTGAATTCCCAGGACAAACAGTCCCTGAGATTTGGTGAAACAAGTGAACCTGGAGTGACAGTCAGGATCTCCTTACCTGGAGCACAAGCCAATGGAGCCCTCAACTGACAGGGACAAATACAATGTGGCTTCGATGGATTGTTAGAAGCTAAGTATGGGCTTAAGTGAAAGTGCGGAACTTCTTGAGGCTGAGTCTTTAGGTGATTCCATACTTTTATGGGATTTATGTTCAAGAACCCCATTGGGTTTTCCTGGTGAAGATGTAAGAAAGATCCCCACATGGCTCTAGGAGAGGGAGAAGTGTAATTCTTGTTAATTATACCACTACACCACAAGCATTCTCCCTAACAAAGGTCTACTATTCTGGAGACAACTTTATCAGAATCTTGTTCCAGAGCCTTGATAAAAGATCATTATTCCCATGTAGCCCTCTTCAGACTTTCCATCTTACATAAGAGGGGAAACATCTATAAGAGATATCATGAAAGTGAGACCCAGAGACACAGGCCCACTAAAGGACTGAGATAAATTGAAAATTTATAGTAAATTCCTCCTCAACATATTAATACCACACCAACAGGATCCAAATATAACAACTGTGAATTACAGCTGAAAAAACTAAATGACACAGACTCTCTCCAAGGAAGACTACTAAGGAAGCTCAAAGTCAAGAAGAGTGCCAAAAATAAGAACCATCAAGAAACTTAAAGCTTCTGGCATTTAAACTGCAACAAACAGAAAACAAAGCCCAATTCCTACTCTAATGGACATAAATTGTCAGCCTAGAGAACTATTTTACTTCAGTCCTATTATTGGAAGCAACATGTTTGGTTCCTAACAAAAATCGCAGGGCATGCCAAAGTTTAGGGGAAAAATAATAGTTTGAAAAAGAAAAGCAAGCATGAGGACCAGACTATAATATAACACAGATGCTGGAATTACCAGACGGAAAACTTAAAAATCAATATGATTAAGAAGCTAATGGCTTTAATGATAAAGCAGATAATTTTTAAAAATGGATAATGTAAGTTGAGAGGTAGAAGTTTTAAGAAAGAATTAAAGGAAAATGTTACAAATAAAAATATTGTAATAAAAATGAATAATATCTTGATGATCTTAATAGTATATTGGATTTGGGAAAGAATCAGAGAGCTTAAAAGGGTTTTGAAGGGTCAGGGGTGAAAGGTTGGGGGAACAGGTGGTGGGTAACGGGGAGGGCACGTTTTGCATGGAGCACTGGGTGTTGTGCAAAAAGAATGAATACTGTTACGCTGAAAAAATAAATAAAATGGAAAAAAAAAAGATATATCAACAAAAACTTTCCAGATTTAAACGAAAAAATAGAAGAGAACATCTAAGAATTAAGAGAGAATTTTAAAAGCTATACCATACACATAATTGAAAGAAAATAAAAGAATGAAGTATGAGAAATATTTGAAGCAATATGGCTGTGAAATTTCCAATATGAAGGAAAGTATTAAAGCTCCAGAAAGCTCAAAGAATCCCAAGCAGTATAAATAACAACAACCACTCCCAACCACAAAAATATCCTTATACTTACGCATATCATAATCAGACTATAAAAAAATAAAGGTATATTGTATTCAAGCTCCAGAAAACCAAAGAAAAGGAAGACAAAACTTTTTCTAAAAGCCAAAGACATGTAAACCAAAAGAATCAGCACAAGTATTTCCTAAGAAACAAGGCAAGCAAGAAGACAATGGTGTGAAATATTTAAAGTGTTGAAAGAAAAGGAACGGAAAAACTTAAAATTCTATGCCAATGAAATTATGCTTCAAAAGTTAAGAGTAAAAAAAAAATTTTTTACACTGAATACAAAACAAAACAAAATCTAAGGAAATTTATCAACAGCAGACAAGAGCTATAAGAAATATTCAAAGATTTTTTTTTAGGCCGAAGAAAAATGATATAGGCCATAAGTGTGGATCTGCATGAAGGAAGGAAAAGTAAGGAAGAAAGAATTAAATGAAAGATAATTATTTCGCTTTCCTATCTTTAATTGACTTAGGAGATAATTGAAAGTAAGAATTACAACAGTGTATCATAACATATAGTTATGTTCAACATGATCATAACATATAGTTAAGTAAAAAGAATTAAAGTATTTATCATAAAGGAAAGGAGGGAGTTATCTGGACTACTCTACTACTAGGTACCTATTACATGTGAAGTTGAGTAGTGTCATTTTAAAGGAGATACAGGCTATTTAAAAACCTTCAGGAAAACTGCAATTAAAAAAAAGATATCCTGGAGAAGAAAATAAAATGTAATCACATAAAATGCACACATTAAAAACAGAACACAGAAAAAGAGCCTCTGTCAATGAACAGAATATAAATATAAACCTGGTTATTGATCCTGGTTGTTATTGTATATCAGTAACCATTTCAAATTTGATTAGTTTAAATATATCAATAATCATTTTAAATATGATTGGTTTAAACATAACCTATTAAAAGACAACAATTGTCAGAATGAATAAGGAGAAAAAAAGAGACAGAGAAATACATAAAGTGCTAACACTAATCAAAAGAAACTTAGGGTAGCTATTCAGACAAATCTGACTCCAAATCAAAGAAATTCTCAGGAATAAAGATATACATTACATAATGATAAGGAAGTAAACCCTTCAAAAAGACATAATAATCCTGAATATGTATGCACTTAACAATACAGCATCAAAATGCATCAGGAAAAACTTAAAGGACTGAAAGAACAAGGCATCTGGATGGCTCAGTTGGTTAAGTAACTGCGTTCCACTCACCTCATGATCCCAGGGTCCTGAGATGGAGTCCTGCATTGGGCTCTCCCTACTCTGAGGGGAACCGCTTTTCCCTCTCCCTCTCCCTGCCACTCTCTGTGCTTGTGCTCTTAAGTAAATAAATCTTAAAAAAGAAAATAAAGAAAAAGAAAGAAAGGACAACAGATGTATCTATTTTAAAGTTGGAGAGTTTAACACTTCTCATCAATAATGAATAATCTGAGAGGAAAAATCAGTAAGGCTACCTTTGACCTGAACAGCACCATTATCAGATTGATCTAATTGATATTTTATAGACTATTCTACCCAAAGACAACACAATACACATTTCTTAGTCTCACATAGTATATTCACTCACATAGAACACTTTGGGTCTGGGCACCTGGGTGGCTCAGTCAGTTGAGGCTCTGCTTTCATATCATATTATGATCTCAGGGTCCTGAAATTGGGCCCATGTCTCTCTCAAATAAATAAAGACAATTGGGTCATAAAACACACTTTAATAAATTTAGAAGAACAGAAAGCATATGAAATCTATTCTCAAACAAAGTGGAATTAAACAAGAAATCAAAACAGAGGGCACCTGGGTGGCTCAGTGGGTTAAGCCTCTGCCTTTGGCTCAGGTCATGATCTCGGGGTCCTGGGATCAAGTCCTGCATCAGGCTCTCTGGTCAGCGGGGAGCCTGCTTCCTCCTCTCTCTCTCTCTGCCTGCCTCTCTGCCTACTTGTGATCTCTTTCTCTCAAATAAATAAATAAAATCTTAAAAAAGAAAAGAAATCAAAACAGAAATATAGGAGGCAGATTTCAAAAATTAAGGAAATTAAACAATATTTCTAAATAACACAAAATACAAAAAAAGTCAGAGAAATTTAAAATATTTGAACTAAATTATAATAAAAATACAACTTATCAATATTTGCAGATTGCAGTGAAAGCTGTGTTTAAAGGAAATTTGTAGTTGCAAAAACATATTAGAGGAGAAAATGATCTAAAATTAAAAATCTAAAGCTTTCATTTTAGGGAACTAAAGAAAGAAGAGAAATGCAAACCTTAAGCAAGAAGGAAAATAAATGACAAATATTAGTGGAAATTACAGAAATGAAGAACAGTAAACAGAGGGAAACCAGTAAAATAAAAATCTGATCCTTTGACAAGATCAATAAAATTGATAAACCTCTAGCCATAGTAACCAAGGAAAAAAATGAAAACACAAATTACTAGTATCAGAAATTAGATGGAATCATCACTATTATTTAATAGATTGTAGGTTAATAAAATGTATCATAAAGTCTATTCCCACTAATTTGGTAATTTATATAAAATGTACCAATTTCTTGAAAGATGCAAACTCCCAAAACACACAAGGAGAAATAGGTAAGCTAGTTAACCCTGTATCTATTAAAGAAATTGGAACAATAATTAATGATCTTCCTAAAGTTAAATCAACAGGTCCAAATGGTTGCACCAGTGAATTCTACTGAATATTCAGGAAAGCAGTAATACCAATTCTCTACAATATTTTCCAATAACAGAAGTAGGATGAATTCTTCCTAATTAGTTATATAATGCCAGCATTAGCCTAATACCAAAACCAGATAAACAATATCTCTCATAAACTAGATGCAAAAATTCTTAACAAATTATTAGCTAATCTAACCCAACAGTGTATAAAATGAACATCACATCTAGCAGGATTTAATGAATAAATGGGGTAAAGACACAAATGCACTATGCAAAAGAGTTGCAAATAATGTATGTAAATACTCTGCCCTCAAGAAAATGGATTAACGTCACTAACCACCAGGAAAATGCAAATCAAAACCACAATGAAGATATCACCTCATACCTGTTACAATGCCTATTATCAAAAAGACATAACAAGTATTGGTGAAGATGTGGAGTAAAGGGAGCCCTTGTGCACTGTTAGTAGGAATGTAGGTACAACTACTATGGAAAACACTATGGCTCTTCCTCCAAATAAATAAATATAATCCAGCAAGTCAACCTCTAGATATTAATCCAAATTAAATAAAAACACTAATCCACAGAGAAAATGCGTGTATGTATATATATATATATATATATATATATATATATACAATGCTAATATATATATATATATATATATATTATATATATATATATATATATATATATTAGCATTGTATACAATAGCCAAACTATGGAAACACAAAGTTGGCATCAATGAACGACTAAAGAAGATATGGTATGTCTGTATGTGTATATATGTATGTAAAATATATTTATATATAAACATACACACAATTGGATACACATATATAGTATATGTATACACACACAATTGGATATGTATATAAACATACACAGTTGTGTATATACATATATACACAATGTGCATATGCACAATACACATATATATGTATCTACCCATATACACAAAATGGAATATTATGCAAACATTAAAAAGAATGAAACCTTGACATTTGCAACAATGTCAGTGAGCTGCAGAAAGATGGATGAAATAGGTGAAGGGCATTAAGAGGTATAATCTTCCAGTTAGAGGACAAATAAGACATGGGATGTAATGTACAGCATAGGAATATAGTCAAATAATGTAATAACTTTTATGGTGTCAGATGGTAACTAGACTTACTGTGGTGGCCATTTTGTAATGTGTATAAATATTTAACCACCCTATTATATCCTTGAAACTAATATAATATTGTATGTCCATTAATTTTTAATAAAAAAGTTAAGTAAAAAAGCTTCCAGAACTTGTTCATAACTGTTAGGAAAGATGGGACAGACCATTCAATTTAAAAAGAGTTTGAAACAAAAATTCAGTTCATTGTAGAAAAATAAAGGTATATTCGTTGCAAAAAAAAAAAAAAAGAGAGAGAATGAGAGAGAAGAAAGTGGATTATAATTTCCTACTATAGTGTGGACTATTCATAGTGACTTTCATCCAAAGAGTACAGTGTGCAAAGGGATAAGTTTACTTTACAGTGTAGAGAACTGACAAACACCATCTCAATCCAGGTGATCAAGTAGGTAACAGCGGTAAGTCATACTGATAGTTTGGACGCTTAATGTGATGTGATGAGAAAGGCAATGCAATTTTGTGGTACCACAAGTGGATTAGTCTAGTTTAATCATGAGAAAAACACGAGGCAAATCCTGAGATATATTCTAGAAAATACCTAATTACACTCAGAACTATCAAGGTCATCCCAAACAAATTCCTAGAGAATGCCACAACAAACAAGAGCCTAAGAAGATATCAATACCAAATGTAATGTATTATGGTGCATTTAATCTAAGAAAAGAAAAATAACATTAGGGAAAAATGAGAAAACCTTAATTGTTAACTCTAGTTAATAATAGTATATTAAGGGGCATGTGGGTGGCTATGTCGGTTAAGTGTCTGGCTTTGGCTCAGGTCATGATCTCAGGGTCCTGGAATTGAGACCTCTATCAGGATCTCTGTTTAGTGGGGAACCTGCTGCTCCTGTGCTTGTACTCTCTCTCTCTCTCTCTCTGTCAAATAAATAAATAACATTAAAAAATAATAGTGTTACTATTTTTAATATTTAAAATAGTTAAATTTAATTTAAAATAGTTATTATTTTTTAATATTAATTAATGAACCAGTGTTGGTTCATTTATTGTAACAAAGGTACCATACCAATGTAAGATGTTACTAGCAGGGGAAAATGGATGTGGAGTATATGGAAGTTCTCTGTACTAGATCGAATATTAATTCTATAAAGCAAAACTCTTCTGAAATATTGTAAAGTTTATTTTTTTAAATGGCAGATTCTGAAACAAAATTATAATTAAGTCCAATGTAATGTAGCTTATTTCCTCATTCATCCCAGAGACTTTTGCAGAATTCCTTTGGGATAAACATATTGGGGCAGATTAAATAGGATTCTAGTAGAATTATAGTCTTTAGGGGAAAAAATGATATACTTTTTCTCCCAACTACTGATTGAGCCAGATGCAGAACAGAAAAGCAGTTATTACAAAATCAACAGTAGAAATACAGGACATATCAGTAAATGACCAAAGATGTTTAATGAGGTCACCTCCAATCAAAGATGAAATGATGGATATTAACATGTTGAGAAAGACTATGGTTCCTTACAAACTGAAGCATGCATTAGAAATCCAATATGCAGTGTTTGAGAGTTAATTTAGATTTATTCTGTTGTTACTGTTATTATGATGCTATTATACCAGTGGCTGATAGGACCTGAAGAAATCCAGATGCGGACAGAAGATTAATGTTAATAGAAAAAATACAGTACAACAAAACCAACATAACAATACAGACAATATATTGCAAAGATGAATCCCCCCTTTTTTTCTTTTAATTAAACGCTATTTTAATTACCACAAATAAAATGCCATAAACCATGAGGAATTCAAAGAAAAAACAACCCATGCTCAATTTAGTTTCAGTGGTACCCCTTTTAAGGTCTCTTATGCATTGCAGAGGGAAATCAGGAGCTATATTTTCCCAAATGTAGTTCTGAGGTTGGGTAAACCACTGTGAGACACTTGTCCCAGAGTTATATGGTGGAAGGGGAAATGACGTCTGAGGCAGGTGAAAGCAGATCTTGAACAAAAGCTTAGCCTTGAGACTCACATAGGCTGGTGCTGCCAGTAGCTGAGAACAGACGTTTAAGCGGTCTTGTCAAAAATGCTGAAATCTCCACCACTTCAGAGACAGGTCAAGAAAATGGCTTGCTTGGACAGCTAACAATATCCTTCATGAGACTGGTAACATTTATTGTTGGCTTCTGTGTGACTGCCTGTGAATCAACTATTCTACAGAACTTCTTCCTTGCCTTCTTCACCTAATCCTCCAACAATCATTGGATAAAAATGGCCTGGATTAAGCCATTCATCCTCAGAAATCCTAGAGTGGGTCTTATTTTGCTAAGTGAAACATGACTTTTCAACTAAAGGGATAACACCAAAATAGACATTTAGAGGATATACAGTTACAAAATCACTCTTCCAGGAATTGAGAGAAATGTGTTCTATGGAATACCAACTGATTTGTGGCCTTTTCCTATCTTAGAATGGCCTTTCCTACCTTAGAATGATAAATGATAAGTTTACTAGTTCTAGGCTCCCATTTTTTCCAACTCTCAAGTGACACCAAACAAGGGCCAAAAGCCTTTCTAGTTGTCACTCTACAAGTCCGAATATTAAGATTAACTAGGTTAAGAAGTAGATAATGAAGACTAATATTCCAGTTAGAAATGTTGATGCAGGGAATTTAACAGAATGGATAATTTCGTTTTGACATAATATATCACCTGTCTTCTAACTTAACTTTTTCTTTAGTAAAATCTAATTATAAAATATAAGGGATAGAGTCTTTCTAACCATCTCAAATCCTTTGTACTTTTCATGTGTATGATGAATTCCAATAATTTCATACTTTTCATACATTGGCAGCAAACACTTAAGCTGACCTTTCAAGATAAGAAATAATTAATCAAAATACCATCTAAATTGTATATCTTAATGCTGCTAAACCCTAGAAAGCATATTATATTGGGCCACATTGCAAATACAAGGTCCTATTCAACTTCTTATGTCTCTGTAAAAAATGACTACAAATTTGGGGGTGTAGAACAACTCACATTCATTCTCTAACAGGTTTATAAAACCGAAGTTTGAAATCAGTCTTACCAGGCTACCTCTGGAGGCTGAAGGGGAGAACCTGTTTTTTTGCCCTTCTAGGTTCTAGAGCCAGCAATGTAGTGTTATACTTCAGTGGTCACATTATCTTGTTTCTATTCTCTTTGTCAAATCTCCTTCTGTATTCTTCAGTAAGGTCACTTTTGATTACATGTAGAACCCACTACGATAATGAGACTACACTATGTCACACCTTCTGGGAAAGTTATAATAAAGATAACTTCAATATTACTTTAGAACATGTAGCAGCTGGAACTCTAACATACTATTAGTGGTGTGTAAAATGATTCAAGCACTTTCAAATGCTGTTGGTCAGCTATAAAGTAGTAATATACCCATATCCCAGTGATTTCACTTTTATGAACTTACCCAAAAGAAATGCAAATGTTTCTCTACAAATATATGTACACAATTACTGTTAATTCTGTCTTTATTCACCCAATCAAAAAATCTTAGAAAATGAGACTGAAATATCCACAATTTAATGAATAAACCAAGCATAATCACTAATTTTATGAAGAAACATCAATAAAAAGGAATGATTAAATCATAAAACAAGAACATCAAAAATACAATTTTGAATGAAAGAGGTAAAACACAAAAGAGCACATACTGTATTTGTCTGTTTGTTCAATGAAACTATAAATTAAGTTAATCTATGTAGATAAAAATCAGAACAGTAGTTATCTCAGTATACGTATGTTAAAGTGGGTTTGACTGAAAAGAAATGTAAAGAACTTTTTGGGATGATGAAAACGCTCTAAAGTAAATCCTCATTTGGATTTAGTTACATGAAGAAATGGATATTTAAAACTTATCGAACTCCATATAGTGCATATTATTTTATGAAAATTTTATTTCAATTAAAAAGATTTTGAAGGAAAAATAACTGACAAAAATGAATCGAACACAACATTTAACCTAGCAATTCCATTTTTGTGGAATTTTCACATGTATATTGGAAACATGTCAACACAAAATCTGAGCACAATAGTTTATAGCAATTTGTTTATAATCATTAAAACCTGGAACACCTCAAATATCCTTCAATACGTGAATGGATAAACAAACTGGAAAACATCCATATAAATGAAAGCTACTCAGCAATAAAGAAAAAAACTATTGAATCTTGCGACAATGTGAATAACTCTTTTTTTTTTTTAAAGATTTTATTTATTTACTTGACAGAGAGAGATCACAAGCAGACAGAGAGGCAGGCAGAGAGAGAGAGAGGAAGGGAAGCAGGCTCGCTGCTGAGCAGAGAGCCCGATGTGGGACTCGATCCCAGGACCCTGAGATCATGACCTGAGCCAAAGGCAGCGGCTTAACCCACTGAGCCACCCAGGCGCCCAATGTGAATAACTCTTAAATGTACTTCATTAAGTGAAAGATGCCAGTTCCAAAAGCTACATATTATATTAGTTAATTTATATGACATTCTGTAATAAGCTAAACAACAGGGATAGAAAATAGATCAATGGTTGTCAAGGCAAGGAGGTAGAAAGAGGTTGTCTACAAAGGGGCAACAGGTAGAAACACCTGGAGATAATAGAATTGCTCTATATAGTACTGTGTAGTGGTTACATGATTAGGCATTTGTCAAAACCCATAGAATAAATTTTCCTGTATGCTGATTTAAAATAAAAACAAAGGCATGATATCAGGGGCTCCAGAATGGAATGCAGACTGTATAAGAATGAATTTAATTTTATCATAAATAAATGATATAGCTACACTGAAGGGAGTAAAGGAGCTAATCTTTAATTTGAAGAGATTTACAATGCAGAAAGTTTGGTGAGTATCACCTTCTCCAATAATCAAGATAACATTACCAATAAAATTCATGGTGATATCATGTTTCCTTCAATAAGACGGGATGAAAAAGATAATTCACCTCTCTGATAGTCTTCCCCAAATTCACAACCCCAGTTGAATGATGAGAAAAACCTAAAAACAACCAAACCTGTGGGACAGTCTACAAAATTCTTCTAAATTCCTGAACAGTATCTTCAGTTTCCAAGTCACAAAAGACAGAGAAAGACTATGAAACCGTCACAGATTGTAGCTAAGAAATAATGAAAACTGAACATGATGGGGCACTGTGGACTGAATCATGAAACAGAAAAGAAAAAATAGTAGAAATACTGAAGTCCTGATAAAGTCTGTAGTTTCTTTAACAATAATATATCAATGCAAATCTCTTCATGTTGACAAATGTGCCATGGTTATTTTAAATGTTTATATTAGGAGAAACTGAATGAAAATTATACAGAAATTCACTCTACTATCTTTGGTACTTTCATGTAAATCAGAAGTTTCTTGAAAATTAAAAGTTAAAAAATGAATTAAAAATCTTTGAGACTTTGCATATATTTCAGAAATGTGGAAAAACTATGGTGATTTTATGTTCTTCAAAAGTTATAGTGAGTTATCTTGGAAAAGAAGCTGGACTTGGTACACATTTTAGAAATGAGATTTCAATTACAAATGTAACTTTCTATAAAACAATATTTATATATATTACAGATTGATCCCTTACTACTTACCCACATTCTCCCTTCCCATTCATTGTTAGATCACTTTACAAAGTGTTTTATAGCTTTATTGAGATATAGTTAGTATATAATAAACTATACATAATTAACATGCAAAATTTGGTGAGTTTATTTTTTTAACTTACTATGGGCCTGGAAGTGGGGAAAATGCTAAAAAAAAAACAAAACATTACACTGGATTAGCTCTAAGATATTTAAGATTTTTAAGCTTTGATGTACATATAATAAACACATGGAATCATTATCATAGGAAAGAGAACAAATTCATCATCTCTGATCATTTTTTTTTCTCATATCTCTTGGTAATGTTTTAGCTCATCATCTCCCTTTACATACAACACTCAAATCCCCCTGATTTTGATTGGCTGGATCCTAAACCTTGAAGTCTTCACTTATAATTCCCTCATTCAAAATGCATTCCCTAACTAATCCCACACCACATAGCCTTAACTTACTACATTACATTTTATCCATGTCTATGTGGCAATCTTCCCCAAATGAGGTTATATCAACAGTGGAAGGAATTTTTTTCATCACTGTATCCATAAATTTTAATACAGATTAGCTGCCAAATACATATCTGTTAAATTATATAATTCCATGGTTTGTATTCTTTGCAGAAACACATTATATACTTCTGTTAAAATATCTTATTTTAGATGGTATTATCTAACAAATAAAACTACCATACTTATTATGATTCAAGAGGACTATGAAATAACATGGTTATCTTTTTTAATTAAAAGCCAATGGTGTGTGTATTTAATTATTTTGGTTAATCAAGACAGAACGTTTTTAAAAACGTGAATGTGTTTATATGAGTTCAGTGCTTCTACTATTACAACACTTTCATTATTTAATAAAATTACTGACTTTCAAATATAGTTGGTGTGTTTATTTTGTTTGTTAACTATGATTGCTTTATAATATAATTATACGTTCTCCATCAGTGATTAAGAACTTTACATGTGAATTTATATGAGATTAGATACTATGTTTTGGTGCATCTCACGACCGTAATTGTCATAAATAGACAAATAGTAACTAAATGATTTTCTTTAATTTACTGACCATTACATATAGGTTAATTTTTAATTGAAGAGACAAGTATATCCTGGATGTTTTCTGATTTTACATTACTGTGGTCTATTTGATTATCCATACCAAAATTCTGTATTTGTTTATTAAAATAAACTAGTAATTTTTACATTGATTCATGATTTCAGCATGTTGAAAAACTATTGGCTGCTGCTGTCATTGAGAAATGCTACCATATTTAATGCTGTTTCTTAAAACTAAAAAATAAATTGTGCTTCTGTTTAATTTTTAACTATTAATTAAATTAATTAAACTTAAATTTTGAATTCCCTAAAATCCCTTAAGTATGTAATTTTAAAAATATGTTGGAATATCAATATGTTAATCTTGAAGTTATTTCATAATACTAATATCAACATAAGCATTATCTAACATTTTATTAATTTTGTTTATGTATTAAATAGCTGATGACTTTAATTGAGGTGTGCTTTGCTATAGTTACTAAGTGACAATCAAATATTAGATATTTCTCTCCAGAATTATGTCCCTTGATAATTCCTTACTAATTTTGAGGAAACACATACTTGGTTATTATATATATTTGTTATTATTATTAATTTTTATTTAGAGAGAGAGAGCACACACATGCACAAGTAGGGGGGCAGAGGGAGAAAGAATCTTAAGCAGGCTCCATGCTCAGTGTGGAGCTCCATCTCAGGACTTGGTCAATCATGATCTGAGCCAAAACCATGAGTCGGATGCTTAACCAAATGAGCCACCCAGGCACCCTTAGCTATTTTAGATTGTATCAATTTTAGATTAAAAACATAATTAGAATATCCTTTCGGTATTTCAACTAGAAGTAAATTATATACAGCCCACTGAAAAATATGTATACTGTGTCACTCTATCAATTGTGACAAATTAATACCACCATTAAATCTTTTGATGGATTAGGTTTGAAAAAGTATTTAAGTTTTATTTGGTATATAATTTTTAATTGTATAACTTTTTATAGGTTCAAAAGACAAATCCAATAGAGCAAAAGTAGTCTGTTGTATTATTTCTAATCAGAAGTAAAAAGATTAATCATCATGATTTCAGTTCTTTAAAAAATGTAGCCTGTCAGACTTTCAATATGTAGAGTATCTCTATACTTCCCATGTCATACTTTTTTGTATTTTCTTATTTACCTTCATCACTAAATGGCAAAGTTTTAATATGGATAATAATTCACAATTCACTTGCTTCATATAAAAACTGATTACTTTGGAATAGAACAAAGATAATAAAATTTGCTTAATTGGAAATTCTGAGAAAATAAATGCTAATTTTCTTTTCTTTTTTTCTGTTGGCCTAGCACTTAAGCAGTTTGGGCTGGGGCATCAATTTTATTATTTGCACATAGAAAGTGACTAAATTTAGGTTCAGATTTGCCCAACATAATTACACTTTTTGATCACTGCCTTGGTTTGTTTGTTTCCCATATTCCTATTCTCCTTCAAAGTTCTCCCCATAATGACAACAAATTCTATGGTAATCCTATACTCAGGGAAAATGATACTGCTTCAGTATGTTAATTTATATAAGTGATCTAAATTTGTTTAATAACTAAAGGAATTAAATTATTTTCTCATACATATATATTTTTCATTGTTATTACTTACCAAATTAAATATTGTGCAACACACATGTACAGCTATAATCAACGTATTTCATTTTTTAATGTATTTTAAGTATTGTACTATAAATATAGTCAAAATCATAGAGGTAGATTTGAGTTACTTTAACACAGTAAGTTTTTTAATCTACTCGTATTTCTCTTTTATGCTTTTATCATAAGATATACATAAAAAAATTTACCATCTTAGCCACTTTTAGGTGAATGGTTCAGAAATCTTAAGTATATCCAGACTGTTATGCTTAATTTATATTTAAAGAATATATCAATAATGAATCATCAATATACCCCCAAAATCGAAAGTTAACAAATTCAATGCAAAATAGGTTAAGGATATGTTTAAGTTCTGAATTTCTCTTTCCTGGAAGAGAGACAGATGAAAAGCAGCCTCACCTGATTACATTTCATGTTTCCAGATCAATCTCTCAGACGGGCTGGTTCCTTGTTTCCTGTACTCTAACTCAGGGAGATCTCTAAACACCAAAGTCAGTCAAAACCATGTTAAATCTCTACCCCACTATTCCTAAGTGGCTCTCTGAGTCTCCATTCTTTGTAACCAAAGAGCCTTGACTATAACAAAGAACACTGAGTTCAAAACTTCATGTTATAAAGTTTTCATACTTTCTCATGTTTGTAAGTAATGAAAAAACAAAAATGTTGTTAAACAAATGCTGTGTTTAACATGTATTTCAGGCTGCACATGAAATTTCACATTATGCTAAAATTACCAAAAATGTTACCAAATTATCTCTGAGAACACTTTTTTTTCACAAAACCATGGATATATTCAATTGTACACATATTAAATATATATTTTAATAATCACAATATTAACAGATAAATTTCCATTTCTATTACCAAATGCATAACATGTAAGATCTAATATTTATAAATTTGTTATTTTAGCTACAAGAGAATAATATTTAATTCAAGGAAAGAAAATTTGCTTTGGTATATAATATATATGGTTTACAGGGTGAATTTTATTTCTTCCTATCAAACTACAACAAAATATACCTGTTCTTAATAATACTTTATTATAAATTTTTGAAAATAGGCTGCCTGGGTGGCTCAGTTGGTTAAGCCACTGGCTTCAGCTCAGGCCATGATCCCAGGGTGCTGGGATCAAGTCCCACATTGGGATCCCCCTATGCTGTGGGGAGCCAACTTCTCCCTCTCCCTCCTCCTGTCACTCCTCTTGTTTCTGCTCTCTCTCCCTCTGTCAAATAAATAAATTAAATCTTTTAAAAATGTCTTGAAAATAACCAGGAAATCAAAAAGGGCAGTAGGGTTGAGGGTTAAAATCAACTTTCCACAGGTTAATCTGAATGATTAAATAGAAAGTTTAAAGTTTAATATGTAGAGTAAAAGTGTGTGTGAAATGGCTCCTCTGCTTAGTTTAAACCTTATGAGAAGATGATATTTTAATACTAAATTAAAATACTATCAGTATCTTAGATTAAATGTTCATGGTGTGGTATTTCAAGGAGCTATCAAACTTATAGTTATAAAACACCTTCTTAAAGAACAAAAGTTATCTAATGAATTTTGTACCTGTTTTAGAGAAATTTAGAGTAACAAAAATACATTACATTTTTTAAAATATGCTTATTTTCATTTTTTTTAACATATAATGTATTATTTGTTTCAGGGTGACAGGTCTGTGATTCGTCAGTCACAATTCACAGCACTTACCATAGAACATACCCTCCCCAATGTCCATCACCCAGCCACCCCATCCCTCTCACCCTCTTCCCCTCCAGGAACCCTCAGTTTATTTCCTGAGATTAAAACTCTCTTATAGTTTGTCTCCCTCTCTGGTTTCATCCCTTTTCATTATTTCCTCTCTTCCCCCATGACCCTCTGTCTTGTTTCTCAAATTCCTCATATTACCGATCATATGATAACTGTCTTTCTCTGATTGACTTATTTCACTTAGCATAATACCCTCTAGTTCTTTCCATGTCATTGCAAATGGCAAGATTTCATTTTTGATGGCTGCATAATATTCCATTGCATATGTATCCCACATCTTTATCCATTCATCTGTTGATAAACATCTGGGCTCTTTCCATAGTTTGGCTATTGTGGACATTGCTGCTATAAATATTAGGGTGTATATGCCCCTTTGCATCACCACATTTGTATCTTTGGGGTAAATACCCAGTAGTGCAATTGCTGGGTTGTAGGGTAGCTTTATTTTCAACTTTTTGTTGGAACCTCCATACTATTTTCCAGAATAGCTTTACTAGCTTGCATTCCCACTGACAATGTAGGAGGATTCCCCATTCTCCACATCCTTGCCAACATCTGTTGTTTCCTGACTCTTTAATTTTAGTCATTCTGACTGATGTGAGGTGGTATCTCACTGAGGCTTTGATTTGTATTTCCCTGATGCCAGGTGATGTTGAGCACGTTTTCATGTGTTTATTGGCTATTTGGATGTCTCTTTGCAGAAATGTCTGTTCATGTCTTCTGCCCATTTTTTGATATTTGTTCTTTGGGTGTTGATTTGATAAATTCTTTATAGATTTTGGAGACTAGCCAATTTATCTGATACATAATTTGTGAATATCTTCTCCCATTCTGCCAGTTGTCCTTTGGTTTTGTTGACTCTTTCCTTTGCTGTGCAAAAGCCTTTGATCTTGGCGAAGTCCCGATAGTTCTTTTTTTTTTTATATATATATATATTTTATTTATTTATTTGACAGAGAGAGAGGTCACAAGCAGGCAGAGAGGCAGGCAGAGAGAGAGGGAGAAACAGGCTCCCCACTAAGCAGAGAGCCTGATGCGGGGCTCAATCCCAGGACCCTGAGATCATGACCTGAGCCAAAGGCAGAGGCTTAAACCACTGAGCCACCCAGGCGTCCCTCGATAGTTCATTTTTGCCCTTGCTTCACTTTTCTTTGGTGATGTGTCAATGAAGAAGTTGTGGAGGCTAAGGTTGAAGAGGTTTCTGCCTGTGTTCTCCTCACGATTCTGATGGATTCCTGTCTCACATTGAGGTCTTTCATCCATTTTGAGTCTATTTTTGTGTGTGGTGTAAATAAATGTTTCACTTTCATTGTTCTGCATATGGCTGTCCAATTTTCCCAACACCATTTGTTGAAGACTGTCTTTTTTCCATTGGACATTCTTTCCTGCTTTGTTGAAGATTAGTTGACCATGGAGTTGGGGGTCCATTTCTGGGCTCTCAATCCCAATGCACTGATCTATACGTCTGTTTTTGTTCCAGTACCATACTGTCTTGATGATGACAGCTTTGTAATAGAACCTGAAGTCTGGAATTCTGATGCTACCAGCTTTGCTTTTCTTTTTCAACAGTCCTCTGGCTATTTGGGTCTTTTCTGGTTCCATATAAATTTTAAGAGTATTTGTTCCATTTCTTTGAAAAAAAGTTGATGGTATTTTAATACGTATTGCATTAAATTGTGCAGATTGTTCTAGATAGCATAGACATTTTCACGATATTCATTCTTCCAATCCATGAGCATGGAATGTTTTTCCATTTCTTTGTGTCTTCCTCAATTTCTTTCATGAATATTCTATAGTTCCCTGAGTATAGATTCTTTGCCTCTTTGGTTAGATTTATGCCCCAGTCAAAAGACAAAAGGTATCAGATTCATTAAAAAAAAAAAAAAGAAGAAGAAGAAAGAAAGAAAAGAAAAAGAAAAAGACCTATCAATATGCTGTTGCAAAACACTCATTATAGTCCTAAAGACACCATGAGATTTAAAGTGAGGGGTTATAAAACCATTATCATGCTAACAAACATCGAAAGAAAGCTGGGGTGGCAATCCATATATTAGACAAATTATATATTTAACCAAAGACTATAATAAGAGATGAGGAAGAACATTATATCATACTTACAGGGTCTATCCAACAAGAAGATCTAACAGTTGTAATTATTTATGCCCCTAACGTGGGAGCAGATAATTACATAAGCCAATTAGTAACAGAATCAAAGAGACACATTGACAATAATACAATAATCATAAGGGACTTTAGTAACCCCCTTCTTGAAATGGACAGATCATTGAAGAAAAAGATCAATAAGGAAATAAGGTCTTTAAATGACACACTGGACCTGATGGACATCACAGATATATTCAGAACATTCCATCCCACTGCAACAAAATACACATTCTTCTCTAGTCCATGTGGAACATTCTCCAGAATAGATCACATTCTGGGTCACAAATCAGGTTTCAACCAGTACCAAAAGATTGGGATCATTCCCTGCATATTTTTGAACCACAGTGTTCTGAAACTCAAACTCAATCAAAAGAGGAAAGTTGGAAAGAATTCAAATACATGGAGGCTACAAGAGCATTATACTAAAGAATGAATCAGTCAAGCAGGAAATTAAGGAAGAATTAAAAAGATTCACAGAAACAAATGAAAATGAAAACACAACTGTTCAAAGTCTTTGGGATGCAGCAAAGGCAGTCCTAAGAGGAAATTACACAGCAATACAAGCCTTTCTCAAGAAACAAGAAAGCCCTCAAATATACAACCTAACCTGACATCTAAAGGAGCTGGAGAAAGAACAGCAAAGAAAGCCTAATACCAGCAGGAGAAGAGAAATAATAAATCAATGAAATAGAAATCAAAACAATAGTAGAACAGATCAACAAAAGTAGGAGCTGGTTCTTTGAAAGAATCAGTAAGATCAATAAACTCCTGGCCAGACTTATCAAAAAGAAAAGAGAAAGGATCCAATAAATAAAATCATGAATGAAAGACAAGAGATCACAACCAACACCAAAGAAATACAATTATAAGAACATATTATGAGCAACTATATGCCAACAAATTAGACAATATGGAAATAATGGATGCATTCCTAGAGACCTATAAACTACATTAACTAAACCAAGAAGAAATAGAAAACCTGAACAGACCCATAACCAGGAAGGAGACTGAAGCAGTCATCAAAAATCTCCCAAACAAACAAGAGGCCAGGGCCAGACGGCTTCCCAGGGGATTTATAACAAACATTTAAAGAAGAATTAATACCTATGCTTCTGAAACTATTCCAAAAAATAGAAATGGATGGAAAACTTCCAAACTTATTTTATGAGGCCACCATTACCTTGATCCCCAAACCAAACAAAGACCCCATCAAAAAGAATTACAGACCAATATCCCTCATGAATATGGATAAAAAATTCTCACCAAAATACTAGCCAATAGGATACAACAGTACATTACAAGGATTATTCACCATGACCAACTGGGATTTATTCCTGGACTGCAATGCTAGCTCAACAGCTGCAAATCAATGTGATGCACTACATTAATAAAAGAAAGAACAAGAACCATCTGATATTCCCAACAGATGCAGAAAAAGCATTTGACAAAGTGCAGCATTCTTTTTTTTTTTTAAGATTTTTATTTATTTATTTGACAGAGAGAGATCACAAGTAGGCAGAGAGGCAGGCACAGAGAGAGGAGGAAGCAGGCTTCCTGTCAAGCAGAGACCCCGATGCGGGGCTCGATCCCAGGACCCTGGAATCATGACCCAAGTCAAAGGCAGAGGCTTAACCCACTGAGCCACCCAGGCGCCCCAGTATAGCATTCTTTCTTGATCAAAACTCTTCACAGTGTAAGGATAGATACATCTATCACAGTGTAGGATAGATACTGAGGGCACATACCTCAGTATCGTAAAAGCCATCTATGAAAAACTCACAGTAAATATCATTCTTAATGGGGAAAAATAGAGCTTTCCACTAAGGTCAAGAACACAGCAGAGTTGTCCACTATCACTACTGCTATTCACCATAGTACTATAAATCTTAGCCTCAGCAATCAGACAACAAAAAGAAATAAAATCCATCTTAATCAGCAAAGAATAAGTCAAACTCACTCTTTGCTGATGATATGATACTTTATGTGGAAAACTGAAAAGACTCCACCACAAAACTGCTAGAACTCATACAGATATTCAATAAAGCATCAGGATATAAAATCAATGCACAGAAATCGGTTGCATATCTATACCTTAACAACAAGACAGAAGAAAGAGAAATTAAGGAGTAGATCCCATTCACAATTGCACCTAAAACCATAAGATCCCTAGGAATACATTTGATTTTACAAGGGACTGTCACATATATGTAATTTTCACAGGTAAGTAAAGTAGCCAGGTAAGCATTAAATCCCCAAAGGAATATCAAGGTACAGAAAGATTAATTCGTTCACTAAAGTCATAATAAGAGGCAATGCATATACTACCAATGATCTTAATGCCCACCCAGAGCTTTCTTTTCTGCACCAGTTTCCATAAGGCTGAAAGACTGTTTAATTCAACTTTAATGGTAAGGGGGAAATTGAGGAGAGGAAGTATTTTCCTAAAAACCTAATTCTGTGTGTATGTGGTTGTGTCTACACATGTGCATGTGGGCATGTGTATGTGTGTGTATGTGTGTTTCATGTGCAAATATTAGTACTCTGTGTTGATAGTGTAGATTTTTTTTTGAAGATTTTTAATTAATTTATTTGACAGAGAGTGAGAGAAAGAGAGCACAAGCAGGTGGAGAGTGAGAAGCAGACTCCCCACTAAGCAGGGAGCCTGATGTTGGACTTGATTCTAGGACCTTGGGATCATAACCCAAACCAAAGGCAGACGCTTAACCAACTGAGCCACCCAGGCGCCCTGCTAGAGCAGATATTTGGGGGAGCTTTACAGATGTGAAGATAATTTGCAAGACATACATAATATATTTTGATTGAAATATTGTTGAAGTACTTTTTTTAAAGGTCTTTTCTAGAAATTATACTTGCATTGGGATCCCAGTCCCGTGTCTGTACCATAGAATATATAAGGAATGCATAATAGGACAGGATAGTGCATTGAGAATCACAGATGATTAAGTTAGCACATTAAAAAATAAAAGATAAAATTTCTTTGCATAAGGCATCAGGAGAGATAAATGTGAATTAGGTATCTCCAATACCTAAAAATAATTGCAGCATATGGTAGATACTCAATAAAGATTTTTTAAACAATAAAAAGGCAAAACTTCAAAGAATAGCCACATGATTATTTCATTTATTCCTCTGTGTTGGGAAAAAAATTTAAAAATTGAACTGGAAAAGAAAAAAATCCATCTCAATAGATTCCTATGACCCTTACAAGATTTATAGGAACCATTTCCTGAAACACTTCATTTATTTTTGTTTCTTTTCTATCTTCAGAGATTAAGCAATATATATCTACATTACATTGAGATAATCAAATGCTTTTAAAATTCTTTATTAGTGAGATTTATTACTCTTCTTAATTATATTTGTAAATTTTAAATTCGATGCTATCTAAACAAACTGACATTTGTGAATTATGTAATATAATCTCACTTATAATAATGAATAAGACATTTTCAGTGATTTAGTACAGACAGTATTTTCCAAGGAAAAAAAGGACAGTAGAGTAGATTGGTTATAATCTGCCATCACCATCACCATCACTCACAAATGCATGTGTTATGGGCCTATTTGCACATGATGTTTTGCTGGGTACTTCTTCAAATATCATATTCAGTGAATAAATCTGCAGCTGGATGACAACAGTCTTCCCGAAACAAACAAACTTTAAAAAATATTGAAATACATGGTTATACAAGAAAAATGCTTGCCTTAAAAATGCAGGATATTATGGGAAGTTAATATAGATATTCAAGATTAAGTTCAACATAAAAGCATGCACTATATTTTAAAAGTGATACTTATCAGAGAGCTCTTACTCTTCTAAAATGTTTTTGCGTTTACTAGAAACATATCAGCAGGAAGGAAACTTTTTCAAAATATTCCATTCATTGAACTCTTATTTATATAAAACTTTGAATTTTTACAAAAGTGTTCTGTACAAATCTTTCAAGTTGCATGTCCTGTTTTAAAACTGTAGGATTTATTTCTAATTTCTCCTCAAACAAATACCTTCTTTGGTATCTTAGTTATATATTTCAGTGTGTCAAAAAGCAAAACTCAAAATAGGAAATAGCCTGAGTTTATCATGGCACTAAATTACCAGCCCAATTCTATTTTCCCTAATATTAAGGGAGAAAATGTGGCTACGTACACAATAATTTTTCCTCTTTTAAGGGTACAATATTTTTGTCTAGTTAGCTATATATCAATCCCAGACTTCATCAGGACCTTTTAAAATACATCTCCTTATTTTCTTACCCAGATTCCATTATTATTCATATTTCATAGGTTCATAATTTTTATTCTGAGAATTTGTGAAAACCTACATTATACAATTGAAAAACAAACCATCTCAGCTGTTACTCTTGATAAAATTTTTACTCCGCAAATATCAATCATTCAAAATCGTGACACACACTTTCTAAAATGGGTGTCAAACTGATGTAGTTTTGTCATCAAGATAATCAAAGGTAATAATCTTCTATATCAAAGAGACTTTATTTCTTTCCTCTATAATTTTTCTATCCTTCACTGGCTACAAAAGTTTGAAAGCTGACATCCAGGCATCTCTAAGCTTCCAAGATCACTTGCACACATATACTGCAAATAGAGTACTCTTACTTCCCTCTTATTTATATAACGATTCAGAAAGATGTCTTTTCTTGTTATAATTATGGTGAGTGTAGGGACACCATCTGTCTCTAACCAACAAAAATGTTTCTCCTTCCTTCTTTACCAGGAGATCACTCCTTAGCATCTTTTTCAGTTGGATTTTTGTAAAGAGAGTCAGAAATGGAAGAGGAATGATTTTCTTTCTGATTAAAAGAGAAGTATGAGAATATTTTCCTATTTGCTTTGAGTGTTTACTCAGTAAAGAGAAACAAAATGGTTGGAGTTCCTGCACCATCTTGTGACCATTTGGGATGTGAAGCCAACTAAAATTGGAAACACAAACATAAAACAGACATGATACAACATGATATAGGCTAAAAAACTAATGTTATTCCAAATAAAATAAAGATAATTAAGGCAAATGCTAAATTTTATCTTTTTTCCCTAGAATTAGTTATGTGTGAACTCTGTGAAAATAATTATTTCCACAAATCCAAATAAGAGAATTATTTGAACCAAGTTATTACAGCCAAGACTCCATTTCCCTTAATATTATATACATATAAATGTGAAATCATTCTTCTCACAACATAAGTAATCATTTACTTACTGTATAATATTTATGGATGTGGTTTTCTTTTGTGCCACAGCATAAACATAGTTACATAACTCAGAATAAAACTTTTTTCTCCAAAAGACAGTAGTAGCATTAATTACTTTTGACAATAACCATATAGAATCTTATGTGAATTAAGGTTGGCTCTGAGTAAACTATGACATTAATTTCATATCACTGAATGTGGATTTCATATCACTTTTTGAAATAATTCCTTCTTTCTGTGTATTTCTGACTATATTCCAATAAATATATAACTTGAGGTATAGAAAACGTGTCTGCCACCACCTCCATGACTTCCAAAAGCTCAAAATCTAAAACCTGAAATATACTGAAACAAAGATATAATTTAATTAATCCAAATTAATAGATGGCATGCCTACCAAAATCTTTAAATTGAAAAAAATATTTTTACACAATTATTAAAACGTATATTAAGGAGTTACTCCCAAATGTTCTCCATTATTGAAATACACTTTGAAAAATAAGAAATAGCACCAAGTTTCCTGTTATTATTTTAGGAAATAATTACAGTGTAACCACTTAACATGTTCTTTTCCTTTAACCATTTTTCTTATGACCATTTTCAAATTATGGGAATGTTGCCATAATTATGGGAATGTGACTAGGATTAACCTGTTTAACTATATCAAGATAAATCACACATATTTTAAAAGGAAACTCACTTCACTGTGTTGAGAGATCAGTTTGATGTTCTCGCTAAGACATTTGGACAGATGATTATAGCTGTTCAGTCAAGGCATGAGTCCCATCTCTGCCAAGACTTCCTCCCTCTAGTCATGGATTACTGACCTTTGGGCAGCTGCCTAAGCAAGAGGGAAAAGATGCATGTGTCTCCGTCTGAAATACTCTGTAGTAATTCTAATTGACTGCAGTGATATCTGCTGGTGACAGTGGAGAAAGCTGACAGCTGCAGGCTCTGTTGTTGCAGCCAAAAAGCCACTCTTGTGGAGATCTTAGATGAGTATATTAAGTACTTTTACTAGCTCAGCTGGTGAAGTTACTTTAGCTCACTTGGCATGAGCACTGGCCTGAGAATAGTAAATCAGCTCTTAAAAGTATCTTCTTGTCATCTGAATTGTAAATGTTCAGTGAGCTAATACTAATCCTCTTTTATAAATAGAACTGACCCTTCAGAGCGTTAGTGTCATTGAGAAAGTTTTTTCTTTCATTTTGCTAACTTTTCTTTTTCCTTTGCTTAACCCCATTTGCCCTGCTACACACAGTAAGCGGAAATCTTCGAATAGCTCAAGATTAGATATCATAAAAGAGGACCACAGGTGAACCTTTATTAGTGTGCTGACCTTGGACAGAAAAGCACTGTCAGGAGCTAAACATGAAATTGTAGAGTGCGGGGTATGGGGGGGATCCACTGTCAGAAAACTTAGAGCAAATGAAACATACTATTAGGTAAACCACAAGGTGCTACTGTTTTTCAGTAGCCTGTAGAGTCAAACTTTCCGCCAAATTATCTGAAGTTGTTCCTGAGACTCTATTTTATTAGATGGGTTAGGAGAATATGGAAGTTCATTATTTTCAATATACTATAATTCATCATTGGAAATGAACTGTTCCACTAGATTACAATGATCTAGTCCTTCTTTAGGCTTGACTGAACATGTTTACACATTTCCTCTATCTGACAATACATAAAATATTCCTCCAAACACCAACACAAACATCGACAAAGGAATCTAAAGACTCTAAAATCCTGTTTTTAACATAAACAAATAATTGCAGGAGGCATAAAACTTCAACGTTTCCAGCAAAGAAAGCATACAATTAACAGAGAAGATAAGTGAATTTTCTTCTTACTTGAAATACTTAACAGAATGGACTGTGTTTTATTTCCTTTTATATATCCACTGCCTTGCATATAGGACAGTAGAAGTGGTAGATGCTTAATAATTCACTGACAAATAAAATAAGCAAATAAATGACATTTGTGAGTAATAACACATTCTTGTCATTTCTGAAACTAATTGGAAAATAAAATTGGCAAAATCAAATTTGGATGGTGTAGTGAGATCTACAAAAATAAAATAATTTATCTATCCTTTAGGATGCCCTTATAAGCGAATTTAATTGCTTGTTTTATCTAGTTGGAAAACCTCTAAATATCCCAAAGATTTTTAAGTTTCCCTCATTCATCACATTTTAATATTATCAAAGTATTATAAATTACATGGTTTACACATTTTACTAACAGAGTTCTTTTTAGTATAAGTAATATTTTCTCATTAAAACCTTCTATGTAATTTTTCCAAAAAAAAAAAAAAAAACATGAATCCTATTTTTCAAATATAGATCTTGTTATCTGGCTTAATTTAAAATTCATATCCTTATAATACTCTCTTTCTATAGGAAAAGCAAAGCAAGTCACTTTCTATACTGATACAGGTTTACAGAAGGATAAATAAAATACCTTCAGTTATACAATTGTATCAAGCAACACCCTAAGGAGGCAAGCTGTCCTTTAAAACGGGTTTTAATTTCGTGTTCCCAAAATCAGTGCCACAAAGGTTTTCATTATTGCTTATTTTAAGTATTTTAAGCACTACTCATTTAAAAGTGCCCCTTTAATTTGCCAAGGTCTAGTGCCCTCAGGAACACCTTTCCCTGCAGTTGCTGGAGATGGTAAATAGTAGGATTAGGATAAAAATAAGAAACAGTGGCTGGAAGGTAGAGAGACCTATTTGATCTGTTCTTGGAAACACAAGATCCCAAGATGCCATCTATATGTCTCAGTCCATTCATAATGCAAAAGCAAACAAATAAGAAATGTCTACATATCATAACAAGGCATGTTTAAAAACTATTTGGTTGGGATCCAGAACTGCTGAATTGCTTAATTACTCAAATTTAACTCTCTAGAATGATTTCTTATTATATTGACTTATAATGACACTAAAATGGAAATTAAAATGCAAAAAAGCACTCAGGCAATAAAGTGTATAAAATGAAATGGAATAATATCTATGGACAACTCATGTGCCTTTTAGAATTATGGCTGCAACTTGGATCTCATTTATTCTGTTATTTCCTTAGTGCTGTAATTAACAACAAAAGTTCACAATAGAAATGTCATGTGAGAATTTTATTAACTCTGCAGTCCCCACCCATTTATTTTCCTAATATAATAATCATCTGTAGTTCATCTAAATGTGTGGTTATTTTTCTTAAAGGGTATTATGGTATATAGTTATTTATACTTTAATTTTTCCAGTTTGAATCTAGGGTTCTACTAGTTCAATTGTTAAATTCTCTGAATCTGTTACCTACATATAAATACAGGTAATAGTCCTCAATAGCAACTGCTCAGTAATATACATTTAACTGAGCATTTGTATACTATTTTAAGTATATTTAGGAGTAGATATTTTAAGGACATAATGATACACAATTTCAGATTATGAAGAAACAAAGATTGTTTAAAAAGAAAAAAAAAGACACCTTTGAAAGCATCAGGCTGTGTGGCATAAATTCAATTTTAAAAGGTCTTAAAAATTGGAAGCTGCAACAAAAGTTTTGTGTAGGTTAGTCCTTATGTGTTCGCCTTGTGTACAGTTCCCTTTGTTAAATTATAAGAGAAAATATTGTACACTAAGATTATGGTTAAATTTTAAATGTGAAAAACAATTAATTGAAATGAGGGAATCTGACAGGGAAGGACCCCAACCTGAGAAGACTGCAAAGAGTAGTAAGATTGGGGCACCTGGGTGACTTAGTCAGTTTAGCATCTGACTCTTAATTTTGTCTCAGGTCATGATTTTAACATTGTGAGACTGAGTCCCTGGTGGGACTCTGTGCTCAGTGTAGAGTCTGTTTGGGATTCTTTCTCCCTCTCCCCTTCCCCACCTCCCTAAATAAAATCTTTGAAAAACAAATAAGAAGGGTAGTAAGATGACCAAAAAAAAAGCAAGCAGGTAAGCATACCACAGCCCAATAGTACTAAAACTCAAGGGTTCTTGGCAAAATAATTTACTATCTACAACACAGCAACCAGCAAAGGCATCATCACAGTAATGCAGGTTTTCCTGAGTCTGAGTGCCAGGGGAGAGAAAATGGACCCAGATAGAGACTACATAAATGTGTGTTGTGCCACAGCAGAGGAGTCTAGGTTCAAGGACTCAACACTTGTCGTGAGCAGAAAATGAGCCAATCTTCTCTCCTAGAAGTTGCCTAGAAGTCACATGTGATTTCCTTGACATACTTAAGTGTCTATGTGACTAACTACTGAAACTGCTTATTATCAGGAGACGCCTGGACCTTGCTATTTGTTTGATGTATTCAGCAAAGATGTGCAAGGACACTCAGGAACACTGGCAGAGTGATCTTCCAACAAGAGCAAACATTACTTGAACCAAATGAATATGAAGGAATTAAATTCTGTGACATATCTGTAGCAAATTAAAAAAAATGCTGGTTAGTACAATAGTTGGTAATCATAAGAGATTAATTTTTAGCTAACAGTTTTAACTTCTTTTACTCCTTAAGGTATCATGCTCTTATTTCTCAATTTTTGGATTTTAGAGGAATGATCTGCCTGTTGAGATCTAACATAATTTACAGACTAATTATAAAGTACATACATACTTATACTGAAATATCATATTTAAAATTTGCATAACATGATGAATGAATCACTATAAGAATTCCATATGAGGGGGGCATCTGGGTGGCTCAGAGGGTTAAAGCCTCTGCCTTCAGCTCAGGTCATGGTCTCAGGGTCCTGGGATCGAGCCCCACATCAGGCTCTCTGCTCAACAGGGAGCCTGCTTCCCCATCTCTCTGCCTGCCTCTCTGCCTACCTGTGAACTCTGTCTGTCAAATAAATAAATAAAAGCTTTAAAAACAAAAACAAAAACAAAAAATGAATTCCATATGAGGAATCTCAAGCTGGGCCTCAATTCAAATAAGTTTATCTGAAGTTTGGTTATAACCCAATTATTTCCCAGATAGTATGGCAGTTCAAGCCATTATAAATTGAAATTTTATTACCTATTGGCAAAATGTTATAAATGTCATACTGCAAAAAGGTCCAATATTATGAAAATGGTAATAGTGATATCAAAAGTAAAATCAAATAAAACAATAAAACGATCAAATAAAACAAATTTCAAATTTTTTGTACATGAATATTTGTGTTTTTATTTCATTATATCACTAAATACCCCTTTCACATTCCTAGTTGGGTGAGGGATAGATACATATGCATGGATTTGTGATAAAGTGCAAATATCATATGCGTGAATGCACACAGTGCTGACACCATGCAAAAAAACACTGAAGACACAGCCTGTGGCTGTGATGGAGGATGTCCTCCCTAGACAAGGTGTTATAGCAGTACCCTGCAGAAACTTCCAATGAACAAAGGAAAGAAGAAAAGACAACACTTCAAAGTGAAGGTTATCTTCTTAGAATGTCAATGTTCAACTAGCTGAACTGTATCTTGGGAGAGTGGTAAAGTTGGAAACTTAGGCTGGACCCCTAAACATGTCTTTATCATAAAAGCCCTCAAGGTGATTATGTTCTGGCTTAAAGATTTTATACATAAAGTCACAGGAAAGACCAAAAAAAAAAAAAAAAAAAAAAAAAAAGACCCTGAATTTAGGAATGACATTACTTAATGCATTTTTTGAAACCCATTTTTTATTCAGTTGGAAAAGGGATTTAAGGAAGCCTTAAATCAGTCAATTCAAGAAGGATACAGTGATAATTATGCAAATGAAAAATGACAGAATGCCTGTGGTAGTGATCAGATGAAGAGCTAGTGGAAGACACTTGAAGAGATGGCATCATGACATTCTTGATGGTCAATTAATTGTTGAGGAATGACCAGTTCAGGAAGATTACCAGCATTAACGTAGTTGGTATTATTAACATAATAAAGGCATAATCAATGAGATGGATGAGTTAGGGAAAAGATCAAGCTGGAGACATTGCAGGAGGCTGAATTAATGCTGCCCACTATTCACTCTTTCTCTCTGTACTAGAGTTATGGATTCCTACTCATTGTTATACCACTGGCCCTGAACAAGGAATGTAAAGCCAATTTTACTGACCTTAAGCATAGTCCAGTGACCATTTTGGTGAAGGAAATGGCAGAAATGATTTTACCATGACCTCATTCAAGTAAAAATTTAAATGTGTAATATAGTTTGGGTGCTTGCATTCCTACCCTCTGCCATGAGTATACCCAGGTAGTGGTCCCAGAATCAGAAGTTATGCAAAATCCAGTCAAGCTTAGCAGACATCCAAGTGATCCATGGGCCTTATATCATATAAACAAGAAATGTTAATTATAATCCAGTGTGAAAATGGTGTTATAACAAAACCTACATAATATGCAAAATGATGTATAGTTCAGCTTTGCATGTCAGGTTTGATTTACTTCCTGAGAAATTGAAGAAGAAATGTCCAGTAGGAAGTTGTTTAGGTACAGAAAGTACATAAAATAAGAGGCAAAGGGTGAAGATAAAAAGAGAAAAATGTATCTCTCAAAGTGTCCTGGCAATAGTAAAGAGGATTATTAAATGAGAACCTTTTTCTTGACACTCAGTAAGAAGTCATCTGTAGTACCTCTATCCAAGGATAAAGGTGTCATAGACAGCCCCAAATTTGTTACCAAAGTAAAAAACTTTTTGGATCCAAGATAAATAAAAGCAAGGATGCATGTTATTGAGATATTTTATATGAGTAGGCTTGTCTTCAGTAAATTAGCATTGTACAATAATGACTTTTGGAAATCCTATTGTATATCATTATACTCACAGTCTCCCTAGAAATATTAGAACCATGGGATTATTGTTTTGTTTTGCTTTTTTTTTGAGGAGTAATCTAATAGTGCCATCAGAAAAGTAGTTGAGTCAGTTTTATTAATGACATAAAGTATTAAGATGCTGGATATCTAAGACATACTGACTTTTATTTTATTTCAATCTAACACAGTCTTAAACATCAAGTGAATGATAGCAGCCCTCTGAAACTTTCCTGTGAGAGTTCACAACATTAAAGTGTTTCAGTGTCTCATTATTTAGCAAGCTAAGTTCTTACTTTATCAGTATTGTGGATTAATTTTGTCTCTTTCCAAGCTTCTCACCTTCTAAGATTAACTTGGCTATAAGAGAATGAACCAGTTATAGAATGATAACCTTGCCAAAATACAGTTTATCTGGATTCCTGGGTTTTTTATGCAAATTATTCATCTTATTGTAAATATCCAAGTTAAAGGGCAATTTCTAGAGGTTACATGGCCTATCTTTGTTATAACAGTTACAAGTATGTCTATACATGTATTATTTATACCCAAACATTTAAGGAATTTAAAAAATGAAAATAAAAATATTATAAGAGTTTGTTACTCATTAGCACATTCAGGAAAGAAAAATACCTTCTTTAATTCTTTATCTCCAGTGCCTAGTCAGTACATGGCACATAATAAGCATTAAAGAAAAGGCTGGAGAGTGCATTTCTCAGCCAAGGCAAGTGAAAAATGTAAGAATGTGTATACAGTACACAAAAGGTGCTTGAAGATACACAGTAAAGTTTAGATTTAGCTTGTATTATTAATGAATTGATTAATGAAAATAAGATAATTAGTGCATAATTTTGAGATGTGGATAATTTTTCAGTCTGGCACCAGATACCCAATCAGGAATATGTGCAAGGGTGTGCTCAAGATCTAGAAGCTGAACGATGGTACACAGAAAACCAAGTTATCCTAGAGATGAGAGAGTATAATTCTTACACAACATAAACCGGAAGTCAGCGTTCAGAAATCCAAACTAGAAGGTAAATCACCAACATGTGATTTCAACTGTTCAGGTATTTTGATAGTCAATCTGTTTTTAAGAACAGAGTCAAAGAATACTTATATTGGAATGTCTCAAAATTAGGAATGATGCGCAAGATCAAACAGAAAAGGATCCCTGCACTGGAGTGGTTTCTCTATATAAACTGTCAAAGAAGTCTGCCTCTCAGAACAAGATATGTTTCAGTAAATGCTGATGATAATAAAAAAGGAACAAATCCGGGGCGCCTGGGTGGCTCAGTGGGTTAAAGCCCCTGCCTTCGGCTCAGGTCCTGATCTCAGGCTCCGGGATGGAGCCCCGCATCGGGCTCTCTGCTCCCGGGGGGAGCCTGCATCCTCCCCTCTCTCTGCCTGCCTCTCTGCCTAGTTGTGATTTCTCTCTGTCAAATAAATAAAATTTAAAAAAAAAAAAGGAACAAATCCTCTGCAGATCTAAATAGTTTTCAAGCGGGATCTGAGCGGGGAAATACCTCTGTAGTTAATTTTCTCTTGGGATTCTTTTTTTTTTTTTTTTTTTTTCTCTTGGGATTCTTTCTTCAGTTCTGCTTAAGAATATGATATTGTGTAAGCAGATGTTTTATGGGGTTACTAAATATGCCTATTTGGGGGGGCATTAATATTTTTCTATTTTTTCATAAACATATAATGTATTATTAGCCCCAGGGGTACAGGTCTGTGAATCACCAGGTTTACACACTTCACAGCACTCACCATAGCACACACCCTCCCCAATGTCCATAGCCCTACCCCTCTCTTACTCCCCCCTCCCCCCAGCAACCCTCACTTTGTTTTGTGAAATTAAGAGTCTGTTGTGGTTTGTCTCTGCCCCGATCCCATCTTGTTTCATTTATTCTTTTCCTACCCCCCCAAACCCCCTACATTGCATCTCCACTTCCTCATATCAGGGAGATCATATAATAGTTGTCTTTCTCCGATTGACTTATTTCACTAAGCATAATACCCTCTAGTTCCATCCATGCCATTGCAAATGGCAAGATTTCATTTCTTTTGATGGCTGCATAGTATTCCATTGTATATATATACCACATTTTTATCCATTCATCTGTTGATGGACATCTAGGTAAATTTGCCTATTTTTTAAATAAATTTTAACTTTTAAATTTAAAACATTAAGTTTTAAACAATTTGTCATAGCAACTTTATGATTATGGACATTAAAACAAATAAATTTTTACAAGCTCCGAGAATGTAAATGTAACATTTTACCACCATACTTTGTCTTCAGTTTGAAGGTGACAAGTAACAAAATTTATGAACATAGAAAAAAAAGTAGCAGAGAAGCAAATTACCTGGTTTAGCTAAAGGATAAAATACAGAATTCTGCACATTGTTGTATGTCCTGGAACACCAAAAACTAATTATGACTCTTCAAATAAGAGAGGAAGAAAGATAATTTAAATGACATACTATTGGCTATCTCATATATACTACTCTAATGATCATAGCAGTTCTTTTAAGATGGAATTATTATTTTCAATTTTCAGACAGTGAAACTCAGGCTCAGAATGCTCCAGGATATTGTGCAAAATTATATAAATAGCATGTAAATGAGTTTGATATAAACTTACCTCTGTCTTGTTTTATTCATTCAGCAAGCATTTATTAATAATCCAAAGTAGGTCAGGACCTTTCTAGGTAAATACAGCTCCAGTAAATTTTGGCATTTTTTATTTTATTTTTTAGGTAAATCATTTAACCTTTTTGAGTGTCAGTTTCTTTATCCATAAAATCCAGATAAATTGTATTTCCCATGTGCATTTAAAATACTATACATTAAGTTGTTTTATAAATTACAAAAGACTATTCAAATATTAGTTTAAAGTAAATAATTGGTTTCATGTTTTTGTATTAGCATAGGCAAATATTTGTACCTGCAATGGTGAAGATAAAGAATATAATTTAGGGAAAGCATTCAACAATGTAAACCATTGTCTTAATCCATTTGGGCTAATATAACAAAATGCCACAGGTTGGGTGGCTTCTAAAGAACAAAAATTGATTTCTCACAGTTCTGGAGGCTAGAAAGCACAAGATCAAAATGCTAGCAGATTGGTGTCTTGTGAGAGCCTGCTCTCATGTTTCTAGACAGGATATTTTTGCTGTGTCCTCACATGATGAAAAGAACTAGGGATCCTGTGGGGTCTCATAGGAAGGTACTAACCCCGAGTATGAAAGCTCTGCCCTTATAGCCTACTCACTTATCAAATGCCCCACCCCCTAATATCATCAACATATGAATTTGGGTTAGACACAAACATTCAGACCATAATACGAATAAAAATATATAAACACCTCTGTGGGAACAAGACTTGGAAAGAGGAAAGAAGAATAAAATTGTTTGGAAGATACTTTTTGAATTCAGGGCAGGAGTTTTCAGTTAGGTTTAGGAATACATAATTTTTTGGAGATCTGGACAGACTTATAACATTAAATAATGAAAAATTTGATGTCACCTTGAGTACTGCTGGCCTGTTTTTGCAGTGATCTGTAAGGGTGGGAAATGAATTTTGGCAGTTCAGGAAAAGAGTTTAAAGCGGGCAAGTCATTAAGTAACAAGTGAGGATACTAAGAAGAAAACAGGAAAGAAAAAGTAAACAATGGTAGAGAAAGAGACATGGAAGAAGAAGAAAGAAGTACAGAAAAGGAGCAAGAAGATGAGTGGTAGCAGAAACAACTGGTGAAGATCTTAGCATCATTTACACTGTGCTGATTTGCTGTAAAGGGAATTTCTTCATATATGAACATTGATATTGTTTGGATAATATATAAAATATAATATTAGAAAGGCATTATAAGATAGAATTAATACTGTCCACAATTTAATTGGGTGTAACATAAAGATCAAGGATTCAGATCTCCTAAATTATTATGTTGACTTTTTGGAAGCTTCTTCATTAAAGTTCACATAATGCCTTAAAATCTTACATATATCATGTTAATTATTTTTTCAGAAAATATCTAAATTTGACCATTAACTAAGTAAACAATAAATATTACTATCAATACCCAATCTAAGAGAATCATTTCTCTTATTTATAGTTCAGACATAAGGTTAAGGAGTTGTTGCTCTGATTTAGAATTATTTTGTATTGCGGAGCCAAAATTATAAGGCATTCTTCCAGAATTAAAAAAAAACAAAAAACATAATTGTTCTTATGGGTAAGATGGATAAAAATGAGGGAAGCAAGCACTTCAAGTCAATGAATCAGGGCACCTGGGTGGCTGGTCATTGGGCATCTGCCTCAGGATCTCTGGTCCTAGGGTCCTGAGATCCAGCCCCACGTCAGGCTCCCTGCTCAGCAGGAAGACTGCTTCTCCCTTTCCCACTCCCCGGCTCGTGTTCCCTCTCTTGCTGTCTCTCTGTCAAATAAATGAATAAAATTTAAAACATAAAATAAAAAAATAAACTCAATGAATCCACATAGTAATAATTTAGGCTAATTTAAGAAATTGATCTTTGTGGGACGCCTGGGTGGCTCAGTCGGTTAAGAGTCTGCCTTCAGCTTGGGTCATGATCCCTGGGTCCTGGGATCGAGTCCCATTGTGAGCTCCTTGCTCAGCAGGGAGCCTGCTCTCCCCCTGCTTGTGCTCTTTCTCTCTCTCTCTCTCTGACAAATAAATAAATAAAATCTTTGTTAAAAAAAAAAAGAAAAAAGAAATTGATCTTTGTTTTGCTATTGATATACACTTGAATTCTTATTTATTTTATATCATAATCAATTAATTATACATTAATGACTAGTTAGAAAAGGTAAAAGCATCATAAATTTTAAGGAATCAAAAGGGACATAAGAATTATATATTTCAATGTAATTAAAATTTTATAGCATCAATACTATTTATTCAGATGATATCTGATATGAAAAACTGATTATATAAAACATAAAATACTGGGTAAAATAATTTAATATGCTTCCAGATATGTAAGTCTGAAGAAAATTAACAGAGTCCAGGAAACATAATGGAATGTGGTTTCAGAAATCTATTCAGGGAATAGATAGGACCTAGGTAGTAGATCTCTTTCATATAAATAATAGGAGCTCCAAAAAGGTAGGTAGATGAATTTGAGAATACCACACACAGAGCTAATCTTAGGATGAAGTAAATACCTTGGAAAAGGTAGGAAGAAAAGAAAAGAAGAGAAGAGAAGCTAAGCGAAGCGAAGTGAGGCAAAGAGAAGAGAAAAAGAAAGGAAGGAAGGAAGGAAAAAGAAAGAAAGAAGAAAAAAAACGAACGAATGAACGAACGAACTTGCAGATCACAAAGAAAATTTTAAACCCGTTTTGTTATTTGGTGATGTTTAAATAAATAAATATGTACATACTTACATATCTTTTGAACTATAATGGACATTTTAACAGTGGTTTAACACTGTAAATTCAAACTCAAATCTGTTACTAACTCAAGATTTTTAATTTAACAGAAACTGGGCTTGAAACATTCCCAGGAACAAGATAAGATCAAGTGCAAGTTCTTGTGGTAGAACCACAATGACTGTCATCCTCAAGAATTACCACAGATAGAATAACTCTGTGTTAAGAAAAGTGAAATAAGAAAAACAAAGTATAAATCCAGAACCCTAAATTATTAAAAATGGTTAGGCAACCCTGTCATTTAGTCAAATGGAAAATTTAGAAACAATGCTAAAACACATACATTTTTGAACAATGGTGGTCTTAAACATCAGGTTAACAGAGATGAAAACAGAATTAATAAAATTAAAACTGGAAAGAGGAAATCCAAGTTCTATATTCCAGAGTTTCTAGGGACAGATTTTTCAAAAATGAGTAGAACCACTTGAAAGTCGGCATTCTCGGCACCTGGGTTTTTCAGTCCGTTAAGCGTCTGCCTTTGGCTCAGGTCATGATCTGGAGTCCTGGGATGGAGCCCCCAATCAGGCTACTGCTCAGTGGGAAGTCTGCTTCTCCCTCTCCCTCTGCTACTCCCGCTCGCTCATGCTCTCTCCCTCTCTGTCTCTCTCAAATAAATAAATAAAAATCTTTAAAAAGAAAGAAGAGAGGAGAAAGAGGAAGGAAGGAAGGAAGGAAAAGTCAGCATTCTTCAGATTTAGAAAGTTTTAAGAATCTTACCACAATAAATACAAATATATCCATGCCTAGTAACTTAAGTACAAAACCAAAGTTGACCAGTGAAAGTAAAAAGTCATAAACCAGCCATAGGGAAAGAAAAAGTTTTCTGCAACTGGTAAACGAGTTAAATAATTGACTTTTTAAAAGCAACAATGGAAGTCAAAAGAAAATGGAATAAATCTTTGTTGAAAGGTAACCACTTTAAAGCATAGGAGTGTAACTGCACTGAGCTTTATTTCACTGAAGTTTTTTTATACAAACATAATGCATTCCTACACATAATTAGTATAAATAAGTTTAACCTCCTTAAGTTAGGGATAACAAAACTAAATTACAACAACAGTCCATGTAAATTGGGAACCCAGTAATTCTAATTTATTTTTTTGCCTGGCATGTAAAAAACTTTAATTTTTAAATTAATTTACAAACATGGTAAAAATATGGAGTACCTAAACTGGAAAAAGAGAGGCAGAAAGTATACATACATCCAGAAGGAACATTTAATAATAAAGGGGGTAAAAACCTCAATCAGATATAAAGAAAGCTGGAAAAGAATAAAATAGAGCAAAATAAAATGAGACAAAGAAAAGCAAACAAAAGGCAAAATGTAATATAAATATATGAGTAGCTACAATATATGGAATGGAAATGGACTGAGTCAAATGCATGCAATTAAAAAAAATAACCTTCAATAATGTTCCCAAATTAGTGTGACATAAACATTTCAGATGATCAGACCTATAGTAATAACTAAAATAAAGGAATTGATAAAATTTTAAAATCTTTTATATATAATATAATGTATTATAATGAATATATATTTTTAATTTATAAATGATTTGGTTTTATGATATATTATGTAATATATTAATATGCAAAATAATTTTTATTTATCAGTTCCTTTATATATAAATAAAGGTATCAGTGTGAACTGTGAATACAGAGGTGTCTAAACAACCAAATCCATATGAGGAAGAGGGTTCCTCAGTTTGCAGATATCAGTGGCTTTCCTCAGAGATGTAAACATTTTATTTTGTGCATAGGGATCAGATTGGGCTCAATGTAGGCATCAAAACTCTTCAGGGCATGTAATTTGGACTTCCAAGAAGCAACATTAAACTGAGTTAAAAATGCAAGTGTTATGGAATTCATGTTTATGCCTCCTCGACCCAAATTCATATGTTAAAACCCCAAACCTCACTGTAGCTATATTCAGAAATGGAAGGCTCTAAGGAAGTAATTAAGGTTAAATTAGGTCATAAGGATGAGGCACTGATTTTATATAATTAGTGTCCTTTAAAGATATAAGAAAATACATTTCTGTTTTTGAAGCCACCAAATCTATGGTGTTTTGTTACATACCAAAAAGACAGTTATTAGAAAGTAATGTTTATGAAATGTTAAAAAAAGAAGTAAGTCGGCTCAGGTCATGATCTCAGGGTCCTGGGTTCGAGTCCCGCATCGGGCTCTCTGCTCAGCAGGGAGCCTGCTTCCCTCTCTCTCTTTCTCTGCCTGCCTCTCTGCCTACTTGTGGTCTCTCTCTGTCAAATAAATAAATAAAATCTTTAAAAAAAATTTAAATTCAATTAATTAACATATAATGTTTTAAAAAAGACTTAAACAAGATATGAATTCACTTCAGATAGCATGTATATTAAACACTATTTATACAACCTCAGAAAACCTACTCTCTTTAGGTGCCTGCAAAACATTCACCAAAATTGACAACAGACTATTCTCATTAAGTAATTCTCAAAAAAATTCAAAATCATTTGGACTGAGTAATAACATCTTGAATGATACAACCAATTAAGTTTGTGGCAAGCCCCTAAAACAGTGCTCAGAAGAACTTTGTCACTTTAAATGATATCTTACAAAAAAGTAAAATTTAAAATCAATTATATGAACTCCTTTCTCAAGAAAACAGACCAAGGAAAGCATATTCATCTCAAAAATATTAGAAGGAATAAAAAAATTACAAGGAAAAATAAATGGAATGGAAAACAGATATAAATAGAACAAATCATTAAATTAAAAAATTGAAAGAGTAATAAAATGCAACTCTTTAGCAGTTTTGATCAAGTAAATAAAATAGCAAAAACAAATTACAATTACTAAGGAAAGGCACACATCATTACAAATCCTAAAAAAAATTAAAAGGCTTTACAAGCAGTACTATATCAATATATTTGATGATTTAAGTAAAAGGATCAATGCCTGGAAAAAAGAGACATTAATGAAACAGACACAAAAAGAAAAAAAAAGACAATTTAATTGTTATAGATCAGGCACCTAGGTGGCTCAGTTAGTTAAGAGTCTGCTTTCGGCTCAGGTCATGATCCTGGAGTCCTGGGATGCAGCCCCACATCCGGCTTCCTGCTCAGCAGGGAGTCAGCTTCTCCCCCTGCCCCTCACGCTACTCATGCTCTCTCTCTTGCTCTTGCTCTTGCACTCTCTTAAATAAATAAATAAAATCTTTGTAAAAAGTTCTAGATTATACATATACATAAAGACACTATATGAGTTTCGGATTACTATAAAGTTAATTTCATTAATACTGTGTGGTATTCACAGTAGAGGCAAGCATGTCAGTGAAGCAGAAGAGAGAGCACAGTAGGCCCTCACTTCTATGGTGACGCAATAAAAACATCCAAACAATTCCATGGAGGAAAGAATATACTTCAATAAATGAGGCTGCAGCAACTGGAAATCCAGAATGGAATGCATTAGTCTTGACTCCTACCTGTCAATGTTATAAACTTAATTCAAGATGAAACCTAAATATGAAGCTAAACTATGAAGCTTCTAGAAGGAAACACTGGAGAATATAATCATGACCTTGTATTAGACAAAGATTTCTTAAACAGGACATAAAAAGTGCAACAGGAAAAATGACAAATTTGAAAAATTAATAAAAATCTTCTTATTAAGTACACTACTAAGAAAGTAAGAAGGTAAACCACAGAAGAGAAGAAAATACCTGTAATTCAAATATCTGCCAAGGATTTCATATTAAGAATATAGAAATTGTACAAATTAATAAGAAAAAGCAAGAAACCCAATTAAAAAATGAGCAAAGGATTTGAAAATTCTCTCCTAATGTAGAATATTCAAATAGATGATATGCACAAGAAAAGTTGTCAAACATGACTATTCCTTAGGGAAATGTAAATCAAATCACAGTCGAAAACAACTAGTCACTCATCCAAACAGGAAATCAAAACTATTTACAATCCCAAATTAAAATCACAATGAGAGACTGTTAGACACCTATTAGAGATCGAAAAATATATGTATTGCTATCATGCCAACATGCTATATAGCCAAAACCTAGGAATAACACAAATGTCCATTACATGGAAAATGGAACAAACAGTGCTAAATTCATTCAAAGGAATATTAAGCAGTAATAAAGATCAAATTATGGATAAATGTAATAACACTTTGCAATAAGAGAAATTTTATAATAACAGAACAACTGGAAATTTTATATACTCTTGTTAGGGATTTAAAATGTATGTCCACTTTGGAAAACAACTTTATAGTTTAATAAATACTGAAATATAGGCCTACCATTTAGCACATTCTACTATTATTTCTTGAAGTGAGCCAAGGGGCATAATTAAAAAGAAGCAAGAGAAAATGTGGGTTTTTTTGGGGGGAGAGAGGAGGGTGAGTATGATGGGTAGGTGTATTCTTTTGATTATGGTTATGATTTCATAGCTGCATACATAAGAAAAAACTTACCAAATTACACACTTTAACCAAAGTTTAATGTACATAAGAAATATCTTAAAGATGTTAAACACACATTTCCAACTCTTTTGGAATTTGCTACTAAAGTTAAAAACATACATACCCATAACCTAACAATTCTACTTCTGGAGAAAGGAGGGCCGATTACCACAAAAATACTTGTACGACAAGATTTATAGTAGCTCTATTCATCATAGCCAAAACCCAGGAATAACGCAAATGTCTATTGCATGGAAAATGGAATAAACTATGATGCTAAATTCATACAAAGGAATATTAAGCAGTAATGAAGACCTAATTATGGATAAATATAATAACACTTTGCAATAAAAGAAATTTTGTCTTTGTTTGGTTGGTTGTTACATAATACAAATTAATAATAATATAATAATATAATAGCAATATAATATTATGTCATAATATTATATTATTATAATATAATATAATAATATTAAAATCACATAAAAATTCATATATAAATATCAGGCCCTATATTTAAGATTTTATTTCACTGTATATGAATTATACCTTGATAAAACACCCAAATGTATATACATGTGCATATGCCTATATTTATCTGTGTGTCTGTGTATGTATATACCTCTTTTCCAAAGTATATATGTAGAATATAAATACATAGATAAATGTATACGTAGGCATGTATACGGAAAGATATGTGGTAGGGAGGGACAAAAAAAGATAAGAAGGACAATACCAATTAAATGAAAGCAGATACATATTCATAATAGGTAAAAATAAGAAAGTTTTCTACATAATGATAGAAGCTACAATTCCAAAGAAGGAATCAAGAATTCTATATTTGCATATCTAATAATAGTCAATTCAAAAAAATTAACAACATTAAGAATAGACAATTCCACAAAGTATGGATTATACTAAAATCATCCAATTAAAGTTATTAAATATATAAAAATTATCAATTTGTAATAAATAGGAGATTTTAAGAATATAATACTTTATTCTGTGTGTATATTTTTTTTTCTGTACTCAATTGGAAAATACACCTGTAGGATAATACATTTGAGCAAATCAATGAGGCATGACATAAAGAAATTTTCAGAGATACTGTATTACACATGATATATTTTCTGACTACTGCACAACCATGCAATTATGCTGAAAATGATGATATAAACATTTAAAAATTCCCATCCACTGCCCAAAGAAATAAAACATGACAATAATATTTAAGAAAACCTAGAGAATGAACCTAAATTTAGACATAGAAGGAAATTTACATGTTTATAATAAATATATAAGAGGTTAATTTTTTTAAAAATGAGGAGATAGAAAACAGAAGAAATATAAATGAAGTACAAGTAAGAATACACTATGAATTGGAGGGAGTTAAGACAGCAGAATAGTAGGGGGACCCTGGGCTTGCCTTGACCCTTAAACATGGCTAGCTCAACATCAAATCATTCTGAACACCTAGAAAATCTACCTGAAGATTAACAGAATAATATGCACAATTAGAGGGAGACATGTTGCAAGTGTGAGGTGTGGAGACATGAACTGGGGGAGAGAAAAGCTGCAGTGCCACAGACAGGAGGGAGTCCTTTATGTGGAGAGAGGACAAAGAAAGAGAAAGAGGGAGAAAGGGTAGTGGGTCAGGTTCCCACAAGAAAAACACCGCTCTCCCCCCCAAAAAACAGTGACTGGGGAATCAAGAGGAACTATCACAGGTTTTTATAAACAGTGAAGCTCAGATTCTGAGGTTTCAGAATCCTGCCCCATTTGGCAGAGTCAAGCAAGGCAGGCAGCACCTGGCGGGAAGGACAGAGGCCCAGGAGCAGATAGTAGACTGCATGGTGTAGGGATCCCCTGAGTCGCACTGGGGAAGAAAGTTCCTGTTGCTGGAGTACATTTGGAAGAAGGTATACTGTCTCTCCAAGGACAAAAGACCCACCAGGAGCCACTGAAATGCCATTCATAAGCAAAAGACAGAAGTACACACAGACAGCAGATAACCTGGTTGCAGCTTTTTACTGTGCTTCACAGAAAACTCCAAGCACCTGTGGGGCCGTGTGACTGCTCTTCTGGGACAAAACAGCACTAGACATTCTGGAGGAGGGAAGCAGGTCTTTGCCTTGCTGGCTCCTTTAAGATTTGGAGTTTTGAATCCCAGCCACCAGCCAGAGATAAAACAGAACTGTGGCTCTGGGAGTGCCTAAGGCCTGGGTATAGGCAGGTTGAGGGCAGGGCTCTGACAAAGGCCTGGCACACAAGAAAAGAAGGGACATTGTTTGCTTTTTCGTGAGGGCTTCCTGAACAGAGGCAGGTAAGAGCTCCCCTTCCTGGGTATGAGAGAGCGTGGTGGTGATACAATCTCCCCCTCAACACAGAAGCATGGTTGTACTTTGGTGAGCAACACAGTGCCCCCAGTGGAAGCTGGAGCCATTTGGAGCAAACCTGGCCCCCACTACCTGCAGGGGCATCTTTATAAAAGAACAGGTCTGTGAGCAATTGCAGCAGACCTCTCCCCCAGAGGACCAGCACAGGTCTGGATGCACATAAGAAGTCTAATGATCATAGAGTGCTCCAGAGTGTCAGTTCAGTTCTGGTGGAAATAGGACCAGGCTTGCTTGCTTGCTTGCTTCCTTCCTTCCTTTCTATTCTTTTCTTTTTCTTCTTCTTTTCTTTCTTCTTTCTTTCTTTCTTTTTTTCTTTCTTATTCCTTTGGAATCAGGCTTATAGTTCTTGTTTGTTTCTTTCTTTGTTTTTTCCTTTCCTCTTTTTTTGAATAGACTTCTTTTTGGGGGGGAAAGGCTGCTTCTTCTTTCTTCTTCTCTAACTCTATCCTCCATCTCCTTCCCCTTCTTCTTCTTTTTTATTCAGGTTTATTTCAACAAAGAAATCAAAGCACAACTTGTTAAAATTTCAAACACACCCCATTACAAGCCAGGAGGAACTCAGCAGAGGGCTAACCTGTGGGAAGGCAGCCAAAACACAACAGCAGAGTGAACACAACATACACCAGAAACACTTCCTGAACCACCAGGCACTGTACAGTGTATGACCCCTTCTTAATATAGCATTACTCTCAGGAACAGGAAACATAACAAGCTTTCATAACATGCAAAAGACAGAAATGTAGACATAATGACAAGATGGAGGAATTCTTCCAAAAAGAAACCACAGCCAGGGATTTACTCAAGACAGATATAACCAATATATCTGAACAAAGAATTTCAAACAACAGTCTTAAGAATACTAATTAGGCTTGGGGCGCCTCGGTGGCTCAGTGGGTTAAAGCCTCTGCCTTCGGCTCGGGTCATGATCTCAGGGTCCTGGGATCAAGCCCCACGTTGGGCTCTCTGCTCGGCAGGGAGCCTGCTTCCTCCTCTCTCTCTCTCTGCCTGCCTCTCTGCCTACTTGTGGTCTCTCTGTCAGGTAAATAAATAAAAATCTTTAAAAATTAAAAAAAAAAAAAAGAATACTAATTAGGCTTGAAGAAAGCACAGAAGACAGCAGAGAAACCCTGGCCACAGAGTGAAAAGATCCAAAAGCTAGTTAGGCTGAAATTTAAAATGCTATAACTGAGATGCAAAATGATGTAATCACAATGAGGATGGAAGAGGAACAAATAGGTGGAGGAACAAATAGGTGACACAGAAGATAAAAAGATGCAAAATAATAAACCTGAAAAGAAGATGGAAAGAAAACTATTAGATCATGAATACAGATTTGGGGAACTCAGCAATTCCATAAAGTGCAATAATATCCATACCATAGATGTCCCAGAAAAAAAAAAGAGTGGGAAGAGGAGGTAGAAGTTTTATTTGAATAAATTGTAACTGAGAACTTTCCTAATCTGGGTAATGAAGTAGGCATTCAAGTCCAAGAGGCACTGAGAATTCTACTCAAAATCAACAAAAACAGATCAACACCAAGACATATCATAGCGAAATTTGCAAAATAAAAAGATAAAGAGAAAATTCTGAAAGCAGCTAGGGACAAAAGGTTCTTAATGTACAAGGGTAGACACATAAGTTTGGCAGTGGACCTGTCCATAGGAACTTGGTAGGCAGAGGAAAGTGGTCGGATATATTCAATGAGCTGAATGGGAAAAAATATGCAACCAAGAATACTTTATCCAGCAAAGCTGCCATTCAGTATAAAAGGAGAGATTAAAGAGTTTCCAAGACAAACAAAAACTGAAAGAGTTAGTGAACACTAAACAAGCTCTATAAGAAATATTAAAGGGGACCCTTTGATCAGGAAAGAGAAACCAAACAAAAACTAGGAAGGAACAGAGACAAAATACAGGAACAGTGACTTTACAGATAATAAAATGGCACTAAATTTATGCCTATAAAGAATTACCATGAAAGTCAATATAGTAAATGCTCCAGTCAAAACACAAAGAGCATCAGAATGGATAAACAAAACAAAATAAAACAAAATCCACTGATATGGTGCTTACAAGAGACTCATTTAGACACAAAGACATTTCCAGATTGAAAGTGAGGGGATGGAGAATTATTTATCATGCTATTTCATGCTATTTCTGATGTCCATTTATCATGGACATCAAAAAAAGCTGGAGTTGCCATACTTATATCAGAAAAACTAGATTTTAAACAAGAATACAAACATCTGTAACAAGAGATGAAGAAGGGCACCATATCGTAACAAAGGGGTCTATCCAACAAAAAGTTCTAACAATTATAAACATATTTGTCTCTAAATTGGGAGCAGCCAAATATATAAATCAATTAATAACAAATTTAAACTCATTGATAATAATACAATAAAAGTAGAAGACGTTAACAACCCACTCACAGATCAGAAAATGCTTTTCAAGGGCACATGGAATATTCTCCAGAATAGATCACATACAGGGTCTCAAATCAGGTCTTGACCAATAAAAAAAGATTGAGATATATGATTTTTATTTTCACACCACAGCATTAGGAAACTTGAAGTCAACCACAAGAAAAAATTTGGAAAGACCCCAAACACATGGAGGTTAAAGAACCTTTTACTAGGGACGCCTGGGTGGCTCGGTGGGTTAAAGCCTCTGCCTTCGGCTCAGGTTATGATCCTAGGGTCCTGAGATCGTGCCCCGCATTGGGTTCTCTGCTCAGCAGGGAGCCTGCTTCCCTCTGTCTCTCTCTCTCTGCCTGCCTCTCTGCCTACTTGAAATCTCTGTCTGTCAAATAAATAAATAAAATCTTAAAAAAAAAAAAAGAAACTTTTACTAAAGAATGAATAGCTCAACAAGGAAATTAAAGAAGAAATTTAAAAGAATACATGGAAGTGGGACACCTCGGTGGGTCAGTTGGTTAAGTGTCTGCCTTTGACTCAGGTCAAGATCACCAGGCCCTGCCCATGTTGAGCTCCCTACTCAGCAGGAAGTCTGCTTCTCCCTCTGCCTCTTCCCCTCACCCTGCTCATTCTCCCTCTTCCTCTCTCTCAAATAAATAAATTAATAACATGGAAGCAAAGGACAATGAAACAAGACAGTCCAAAACCTTTGAGATACAGCATAGGCAGTCCTATGAGAGAAGTACATAGCAATACAGGCCTTCCTCAAGAAGCAAGAAAAGATTCATGTATAAAACCTTACCTTACACTTAAAAGAGTTAGGCAAAAGAACAGCAAATAAAGTCTAAAACTGGCAGAAGAAAGGAAAGAATTAAGATTAGAGCAGAAATAAATGATAAAGAAATTTAAAAAACAAACAAACAAAAACAAAAACAATAGAACAGATGAATGAGACTAGGAGCTAGTTCTTTGGAAGAATTAGCAAAATTGATAAACCCCTAGCCAGACTTATCAAAAAAAAAAAAAAAGAGAAATAACCCAAATAAATAATATCATGAATGAAAGAGGAGTGATCACAACCAATACAGCAGAAACACAAATAGTTATAGGAGAGTATTAAAAGCAATTATATACGAACAAATTGGGTATTGTGGAAGAAATGGATAAATTCCTAGAAACATACAAACTACCAAAACTAAAATAGGAAGAAATAGAAAATTTGAACAGATGCATAGCCAGCAAAGAAACTGAATCAGTAATCAAAAATCTCACAACAAACAGAAGTCCAGAGCCAGAATGATTCCCAAGGGAATTCTACCAAACACTCAAAAAGAGTTAATACCTTTTCTTCTGAAACCATTCCAAAACCAAACAAAAACAAACAAACAAACAAAAAACCAGAAATGGAAGGCAAACTTCCAAAATCATTCTGTAAGGCTAGCATTAAGTTGAATCCAAAATCAGAGACCACACTAAAAAGGAGAAATACATGCCAAATTCTCTGATGAACATGGATGCAAAAATACTCAACAAAATACTAGCAAATCAAATCCAACAGTACATTAAAGGAATTATTCTCTGTGATCATTTGGGATTTATTCCTGGGCTGTAGAGGTGATACAATGTCCACAACACAATCAAGATGATTGCCATATTAATTAAAAGAAAGGATAAGAACCACATGATCCACTCAATGGATGACGCAAAATCTTTTGACAAAATACAGCATTCTTTCTTGATAATAACCCTCAAGAAAGTAGGGATGGAAAGAACATACCTCAACATCAGAAAGGCCATATATAAAAGACCCATAGTTAATATCATCCCCAAAGGGAAAAATTCAGAGCTTTTCCCCTAAAGTCAAGAATATGACAGGGTTGTCCACTCTGACTGCTGTTGTTCAACTTAGTATGGAAGTACTAGACTCAGTAATCAGACAACATAAATAAATAAATAAATAAATAAGAAAAAAAAAATAAAAATAGTCAAGGGAAAAAGTCAAACTTCCACTCTGCAGAGGACATAATACTCTATGTAGAAAACCCTTAAGACACCACCCAAAAATTGCTATAACTGATACAGAAATTCAGCTAAGTCTAAGAATATAAAATCAATGTACAGAAATCTGTTGGACTTTCTATACACCAATAACGAAGCAGCAGAAAGAGAAATCAAAGAATTTATCCCATTTACAACTGCACCAAAATCCGTAAAATACCTAGGAATAAGCCTAACCACAGCAGCAGAAGATCTGTACTCTGAAAACTGTAGAACAGTTGAAGAAATTGAGTAAAACACAAAGAAATGGAAAACCATTCCATGCCCATGGATCAGAAGGATAAATACTGTTAAAATACACTTCCCAAAGCACTCTACACATTCAATGAAATCCCTATCAAAATATCACCAGCATTTTTCACAGAGCTAGAACAAACCATCCTAAAATTTATTTATAACCAGAAAGACCCTGAATAGCCAAAGTGATACTGAAAAAGCAAAGTGGGAGACATCATAATCCCCAACTTCATGGTGCATTACAAAGCTGTAATCATCAAGACAGTATGGTATTGTCACAAACACAGACACAAAGATCAAGGGAGCAGGACAGAGAACTCAGAAATAGATGAACAACTGTATGGTCAACTAATCTTCAACAGAGTAGGAAAGAATATCAGTGGAGAAAAGACAAGTCTCTTCAACAAATGGTGTTGGGAAAACTGGACAGCAACATGCAAAATAATGAATCTCGAATAGCCAAAGGAATATTGAAGAACAAAGCCAAAGTTGGTGGCATCACAATTCCGGACTTCAAGCTCTATTACAAAGCTGTCATCATCAAGACAGCATGGTACTGGCACAAAAACAGACACATAGACCAGTGGAACAGAATAGAGAGCCCAGAAATCGACCCTCAACTCTATGGTCAACTAATCTTCGACAAAGCAGGAAAGAATGTCCAATGGAAAAAAGACAGCCTCTTCAATAAATGGTGCTGGGAAAATTGGACAGCCACATGCAGAAAAATGAAATTGGAGCACTTCCTTACACCACACACGAAAATAGACTCCAAATGGATGAAGGACCTCAATGTGAGAAAGGAATCCATCAAAATCCTTGAGGAGAACGCAGGCAGCAACCTCTTCGACCTCAGCCGCAGCAACATCTTCCTAGGAACAACGGCAAAGGCAAGGGAAGCAAGGGCGAAAATGAACTATTGGGATTTCATCAAGATCAAAAGCTTTTGCACAGCAAAGGAAACAGTTAACAAAACCAAAAGACAGCTGACAGAATGGGAGAAGATATTTGCAAACGACATATCAGATAAAGGGCTAGTATCCAAAATCTATAAGGAACTTAGCAAACTCAACACCCAAAGAACAAACAATCCAATCAAGAAATGGGCAGAGGACATGAACAGACATTTCTGCAAAGAAGACATCCAGATGGCCAACAGACACATGAAAAAGTGCTCCACGTCACTCGGCATCAGGGAAATACAAATCAAAACCACAATGAGATATCACCTCACACCAGTCAGAATGGCTAAAATTAACAAGTCAGGAAATGACAGATGCTGGAGAGGATGTGGAGAAAGGGGAACCCTCCTCCACTGTTGGTGGGAATGCAAGCTGGTCCAACCACTCTGGAAAACAGCATGGAGGTTCCTCAAAATGTTGAAAATAGAATCTGAACGACTTTCTTATATCACACACAAAAATAATTTCAAAATGGATAAAAGACCTAATTGTGAGACAAGAAACCATCAAAATCCTAGAAAACTTTCAAAATCTGAAAACACAGGCAGTAACCTCTTTGACATTAGCCACAGCATCTTCTTATTAGACACATCGCTGGAGGAAGGAAAATAAAAGCAAAAATGAACTACTGGGACTTCATCAAGATAAAAAGCTTTTGCACAGCAAAGGAAACTTTAGTATCTTTATCCCATTCATCCACTGATGAACGAACAAAGAAAATGTGAGATATATATATATAAATATATACAGTCAAATATTACTTGACTGTAAAAAAGAACTAAATCTTGTGATTTGCAATGACAGAGATGGAGAGTATACTTGTGATGAGTACAGGGTGTTAATATCATACTGTGCAGTAACTAACTGGAATTTAAATAAAACACTTAAAAAAGGAAAAAATGTAGAAGTAGTTTGTAAATAAAATTCTATATAAATTTTAAAATAAATTATAAAAAATTAACTAAAATAAAAGAAATTTGACAAATCTATGACAATATCAATAGAGATCCTAAACACAAAAATATGTTAATAAAATAAGTTTATAGTACACATGCTGTAAATACTTTCTAAAAACATAAAAGGCTTTGTTGAAGAAATTTTAAGCAGAAAAAATATTAATTATAACTTTCCAAAAGTGACTCAAGAACATACAAAGAAAATGGCCTAAAATGTTTTTAAAGTGAATAAATTCAGAGAATCCATCATTTTAATCTGATAATAACATTTAAAAGTAAACCTGACTGAATCTGCAGCTTGAGTTTTTGAAAATTAGTGGTTGGACCTGTTGCTTACTCCCCTCTAAGACACACTCAGGACCAAGTTCTGTGAGTAGATGAGGTGGTAAATGGCATCTCTGCATTTATGAAGTATGAAACCACTGAACGGTGGCCCTGTCTGAAGGCATTAAAAGAACACAGTCTGAAAAGCATGATTTGGCCTAACCATTTCAATTTGTATTAAAGGACACTGAGAACAAAATAAGTGGGTTTTTTGTTTGTTTGTTTGTTTGTTTCAGGGTAAAAGAGGGTAGAATTGGTTCCTCAATATCGATAATGTCAACTTACTCTGAGTCCAGTGCCTTTTCAAAATTCTGCACTAAAAGTCTTCTGAATTAAGGTACCTCAACCTTATTTAATCTGATTTTCTTTCTGCTAAAAGAAAACTGAAATAGCATCTTTATCCCAATAGAAAAAGAAATATGTGATTGACAAATTATAACTCCAGACTCATCCTCAACATCCAACACTGAGAGAATCATCTCCATTTTTCAGCAAATAAATTGGGAAATTGGATGCTATGATACCACCTACAAACTTCAGACATCAAAAAAATACATTATTAGAGGAAAAAAACTATAAATGTTTACTACTAGAAAAATAGTGTAAAATGATTTTAAAACTAAGTAAATAAGTATTTGTGGGGTATCTTACTCTTATATTTTTTTAATTTGAATTCAATTAACCATCATAGAGTACATCACCAGCTTCAGTTGTACTGATGAATTATTGAACACTACATCTTACTCTTTTAAAACAGTTGATAAGAAGGAACTTTTAGTTAACTCGCATAGCAGAACCCAAGTGGCCTGGAGGCTTATGTGCCTAAAATGACAGATAATAAAATACATGAAATTATACCTGTTCATAGCTAAATTGGGAACATATCTAAAAAATAATTTTAAGAAGAATTCCTTAACATTTTTTTCAGTGCAATTAGTATACCTATAGCTTAGAGTCAATGAGATATTTCTAACTTATATTAAAAACAATTTAATTACACGCTTTATGCTATAAATAATCCAAGAAATGCAGATCACCCATGTGCTTTTTTCAGCACTGCTTAAATGTAAAAGAAGGATTTTCATTTATCCCTATTTAAATATTCATTTCTATCTCCTGTAGAACAAGTAGATGTAAAAACAAACTACAAATATTATTAAAATTTTATTGTGCATTGTTACTGATGGCTCATATCGTGGAAAACATTTTTATATAAACACAAATTACTGAAGCATTTAATAAAGAAAAATCACGTTATTTAAAATATTTGGCATGTTGAAGATGTTTAACATATTTTTACAGGAACTCAATAAGTAAGATTTCTCATTCAGATAATTAAAACACATGTATACTTATCTTTCAATTGTAATTTGATAGCTATATTTTAACTTGAAACCCTTCTTTCTAAATAGATAAAAATGTTTTTAAATAGCTAATATAATGACTTAAAAAGCTAATTACTGTATAATGCATTTGTTATGATCTGCTACTTAAATGGCAAACACACACATACACAAACACGCATGCACACGCACTGCTACAAAAGAATAGCCAAAGTTTTAGGTTTCCGTTCATTTCAAAGTTTGGTATTCTATTATAACAATAATCAGTATCACAACAAAAACAGCAGCATTTAATGGCACTATTAACTCGAAAACCTAAAACAGCAACTACATTAATTATATTCATTATACTTAATTGAACATAATCATCTAACCTAACAATTCTTTGTACACTAATTAATAAAACAGCATGTCTTCTAGATCAGAAACATATAAAAATAGTCGTTCTTTTTGAGTAGATCATTTTTGGTAAAATGTGTTGAGCCACAATTTAGTATATACAAAAGATACTAAAAAATTTTATTTTAATATAATTTTATATTATATATATATTATATATATTTATATTAATATATATTATATATTTATATTAATATATTATATATATTTATATTATTATATTATATATAGTATATATAATTTTAGTGTACTTTAATTTCATATTTTTGCTGAAAATGACATAAGAATATAGTGCCAGATTTTTTTTTAATGTAAGCAAATGTTTTCCAATAATCCTGGGATTTTTACTGCTTTTGTCAGTAAGTAATTTTGGAGAAGTAATTTTGATCGTTTTATTCCAACTGTCATCTCTCATCAAATGCCCTACTCAAATCTTTTCACCCTCATTCCACTTAACATGATTTTGCATCTTACCTAAGAAATATATTGATTGTAACTTCATTTCTACAAATAAGAAACTATAGTGTTCATATTATAATATTTTTACACTCCTCTGAATGGAAAAGGTGTTCTTCTCCAAGATTTCTGTCCACAGTGATACAACCCTTGACCAGGTTAATAATCACTGCCATTATTATTATATCTCACTGAGACTTTTCTATTCCTTTTGTATTTTTTCTGCAATCACAAACTGCAGTTTCCCTCTCAAACTCCCTCTCCCTCTTTCTCCTCCCTCCAACTTTCCAACTTCTCCTTTATGAAATTTCTTTGATATTCAGCATCAACTTCATCCACCACCATTTACTTACCCCCTCGATATCTGTCTTCCTGCCCATATCATTTTTCTCTTAGTTTTTATATTATATTTCATCCGAATTCATAAAAAAGCTGCATCCCCAAATCTCCCAAATGGTATCTATAATTTTTCTCTCACTATACAAAGCCACATATGCTAATGAAAATGATAAAGTAGTTTCCACATGCCAACTAACACTAAAACATTATGTAATCAATAATTTTCACATCTACACAATATTTTTTTTAAGATTTTATTTATTTATTTGACAGAGAGAAATCACAAGTAAGCAGAGAGGTAGGCAGAGAGAGTGAGAAGGAAGCAGGCTCCCTGCCAAGCAGAGAGCCCGATGCGGGACTCGATCCCAGGACCCCGAGATCATGACCTGAGCCGAAGGCAGCGGCTTCAACCACTGAGCCACCCAGGTGCCCCTACACAATATTTTGTATTAATAATTCTCTTTCATGGAAAAGAATGTTGAGGATCAGAGAATTTAAGTTGTTTAAGCCTTCACAGCTTATAAAGAGCAAAGCCATGATGAAAATCTTAGTTTGATTACATATACATGATTTCTCTACCAAGACAGGTTGTTTCTCCACAGCCAAATGTCAGGTGTTCAATATATGACTCACACCCAATTACAAAAATTATTCCATCATCTCTGTTCCTGTACCTCCATGCTTCCTCTCTCAAGTGAATGGTACTGCATTTCAAACCAATCATTCAAGCCAAGAATCAGTGAATTATATAGACTTCTTAAAGTATAATCTGTACAGAATTCCTATGGATTCTATTTGTTTAATATTTTTGTGAAATCTAGTTGTTCTGTTGAAAAGACAACCACTGATACTGCTTCATGTTAAGCCCTTACCTTTTTTGGCCAGAAGCAGCCCAAAGACTAGTGTCTTTCTTCCTTAGAATTCACCTTCTACTAACAGTGAATGCAATTTTTTTAAAGATTTTATTTATTTATTTGAGAGAGAGCAAGCAGGGGGATGAGCAGAGGGAGAGGGACAAGCAAACTCCATACTGATCTCACAAACCTGAGATCATCATCTTGCGGAAACCAAGAGTCAGAGGCTTAACTGATAGAGGCTTCATGCTCCCCTGAAAGATTTTTGTTTGTTGTTTTGTTTAGTTTTGTTTTGTTTCTAAAATCCTAAACCAAATCTGGTTACCTGTCTGCTTGAAACAATCCATTGTAGTTGGAACCAAAACTAAATTTCTTAAGATAGTCTACAAAGGGCTAAATGAAGTGGCCCTTAAACACCACTCATCTTGCACTCTCTCCCTAGCTCCTGCACTCCTGGTTGCTTATTGCTTTCTTTTTAATTCTCTAGTACAACCAGCAGCTTCAGGGCTTTCTACTTGATTGAAGATATCCACTTCATTGGCTTCTCTTTGGTCATTTAGCTCACAAATTACATATTTGCCCCCTCTAACCTAGATTCTTCCTCTAGTCAGTTTCTATTAAAATGCCCTAATTTTCTTCTAAGCCTTTTTTTTAAAATAGTGGTTACATATTTTTTTACTTGTTTATTATCTCCTCCCAGTAGAAGGTGAATGAAGTTTATGAGAGCTGGAATCTTATTGATCAATACTTTGATCTCCTTAAACAGTATTGGTAGCAATTAAAATATGTATGGAACATATGAAAATACTTCATTGCCATTCTAAATCTGAATTTAAAAAAGAATACCCATGGCTCAATGGGTTAAAGCCTCTGCCTTCGACTCAGGTCATGATCCCAGGGTCCTGGGATCGATCCCCACATCGGGCTCTCTGCTCCGCAGAGAGCCTGCTTCTTCCTCTCTCTCTGCCTGCCTCTCTGCCTACTTGTGATTTCTCGCTGTCAAATAAATAAAATATTTTAAAAAAGAATACCCATTTATGATTAAATAATTTAAGGAATTAATTATTTCTAATTTCCACATGACATTTTATTGAAATATGCCTTTGATTTTAAAGATGCGAGTCCTGGGACGCCTGGGTGGCTCAGTGGGTTAAAGCCTCTGCCTTCAGCTCAGGTCATGATCCCAGGGTCCTGGTACCAAACCCTGCATGGGCTCTCTGCTCAGCAGGGAGCCTGCTTCCCCCGCCCTCTCTGCCTACTTGTGATCTCTGTCTGTCAAATAAATAAATAAAATCTTAAAAAAATAAAAAAAATAAAGATACTAGTCCTTCTGTAATTTCCTACCCATTTGCCTATATGATTCATGGTCTTCATTCTAGGCATATATGTCAGGACAGATTACCTGACATAACTTTTAACCTAATCTGGCACAGATATTTTATACTATAAAATGGGGGGAGGGCACTTGGGTGGTGCAGTCAGGTCGTGATCCTGGGGTCCTGAGATCCAGCTCTGCACAGGGCACCCCACTCACCAGGAGGTGTGTTCCTTCCTCTCCCATCCCCCCTGGTTGTGTTCCTTCTTTCTCTCTCTCGCTCTTAAATAAATAAAATCTTTAAAAAATAAATACAATAAAATGGGGGGGTAATGTAGAGCCCTCAAAGCACTTGTTACTTTTGGAATTAAAAAAAAAAAAAAAAACTAAGACATACATGGAGCTTTCCATTTCCAGGAATATGATCAGATGGTTGTTCTGTTTATTATATTCAAGAGTATAGAATCGGTATTAGGGCTACCTCTTCCATTGAAAGATTAATTGAGACGATAAAATAAGATTTTCTGCCCCAAGTACAGGAGAAAGCAAAACCCAAAGAATTAAATTACTCTTGAAGTTACTTTCACCATGGGAGCATTTCTTAACCCCAGGAACTTGATCAGATTTTTTGCTTAGGCAGCACAACACTGGCTACCAAATGCAGGATATGTTCCACATGGGTTGTGGAGTGGAGATATATTCACCACAAGTGTGGGATCCCAAAGGCTACTCCTCAGTATAACAATAAACCCCATTAAACTGTTCCACCATGCATTGCCAGAAGCTTGCCAGAAATTGCATTACATTCAGCAGATCTGTTGCTGGGAGGAGGAAGCTCCACAGGAGCTGTAACCAATAGGTCTAAACAGCTTATAATTCATTACTTTAGCATATACTACTGCATATTAACTTATCTTTGTAACAAACTAGTAGCTCAGGTTCATCAAACAATTGTGGTTATCCCTCACTTTATAGATGGAAAATAGATAGCAAGACAGGATAAAGTACTTTACTCAGCGTCACTGAGTTACCAAAGAGCACAGTTAAAACTACCCAAGGCAGAAATCTTTCTAAGCTATTAAAGTGCCTCCCTGTTTCATGTTGCTACACAAAATATCACTTGAAATTTTGACTGCAAATTCATAACTCAAAACTATGTGTTCCTACACTCAACTAAAATTTTTGATTGCCAAATTCATAACTCAAAAGGTTGTATTCCTATACTCACTTCAGATTTTATGTAATGAAAATGTCATGATGTGTATGGTGTATGAGTTGTGTGTGAGTACTGACTTCCTTTCAGACTCCTGTGGTGATTTTCTGCTGTTAAATTAAAATGTTTATACATTCCATAGGCAATATTTACAACATAGTTTCAATTAACATAGTTGAATAAATAACAAGTCAAAATAGAGGACACAATAAATTCCTTATAGATCTTTTATTTTATAGATGGTATACAATAACATTTGTCACAGATGTATACGTGTGTGTGTGTGTATAATTTGCTGTGTTTCCTTAAAATTGTAATTTCAACTATCTCATTCTCTTTGTCCATTTATTTTTAAGATAAAAATCTTGGGGCATCTGGGTGACTCTATCAGTTAAGCATCTGCCTTCAGCTCAGGTCATGATCCCAGAGTCCTAGGATCAAGCCCCACATTAGGCTCCCCACTCAACAAGGAATCTGCTTCTACCTCTTCTCCATCCCTCTCCCTGACCCCTGCTTGTGTTCTCTCTCTTGCTTTCTCTCTCTCTCAAATATTCTCTAAAAAATTAATAAAATAAAATAAAAATATTAAATATATTTTAAAAGAATCTAGGCTATCATGAGAACATTACAGTATGAACACATTCTTAAAAAGGAAGGAGACAAGATGTTCTCTTACATACAAATGCTAAATAATGATACCACTCTTACTAACTAAAGGTATGTCCAAAATGGAAGTTAAGTAAGGATAATTTGGAGTATAATGAAATTAGCAGTAAGAAATAAAATGAGTTAAGAGACCTGGTTGTTGATAAATTAATAATAACAATTCTGGTCCATAATAATGGATTAGTTTAGATCCAATAGAAACTAAAACATAGGGGTAATGGAAGAGGGGAAATCCCTCACTTCTCTGATTGTAACTCAACAGCATAACCTTACCTGTCTACAAAACCCAAATCAAATATCCCCCCTTACAACATATTTTATTTGATCTGTTAGTCCTTTGATAATCAGAAGTTAAGGAAGGGTCTCATGTTCCAAAATACTTTCCTCCTTCTGTAATAGACATTTAGGAGCTGGATAGGTAGAACCATAACATCTGAGAATATGTCAGTTCGGTTGCTTAGTATCTCTCTCCTACAATGACCCCTTTCTACATGGTGGTTGTCCCTGTAATATCTCTTCAAAAAACCATGTGGTAGAAGGCTAGTGATGCTGAAAACACCTCTAACTTCTTACACACATAAATGTTTTCCTATAAGATCACGTGTATTCCTTTGTCATGGGTTTGCCTTTTAGGAAAAATTCACATACACGTGACTTGTTTTTCCTCATGGCTGCAAACCACTCTCCATGTTCACAAACTATCTGATAATATATTTCTGAATAATAAATACAACCAGATATCAAAAGTGACTTTGTAAAATTAAGTTCAACGATTTACTTTATTTGTAAATGCATACTGCTCATTTACTGTGTCCCAAAGCACTGTGTTCGTCGCCTTAGAAACAACTGTAAAAAGAAGAGACAAGTTTGCTTGGGTAATTCATAGTCAAGTAGGGAAGACAGACATTAAAACTGTGGGAGGTGCTTTGATGGGGGAAGTACATGAGACTAAATAACAGAAGTTCCATACAAGTCTAAGACTCCAATAAATGATTCCTAAAAGGCAATATGTAAGTTAAAATCTGAAGAATGAGTAACAGGTTCTGAAGAGGGACTGCTGAAAAGAACAGTGCATGGAAAATCTCTAATATCAGCATACTCGTTACAGGAAATACAAGAAAAGTTTAGTATATGTGGATCACAGATTAAAAGGAAAAGAAGTCAAACAGACAGATGGTCTTAAGCCAGATGATACAGGACTTTGCAGACCATATTATCATTCTGAAGTTTTATATTAAACATAACGAAAAGTCTTTGAATCATTTTGATTCAAGAATATGATCAGTTTCCATTTTCAAAGATCACTTTAGTATCCTAAGTCAACTGTCAATAGATATATTACAGACACATGACTAGTTATGAAACTACCATAATGGTTAAGATATGGATTTATAAAACTGGAATGACTTCAAAGCTATTCTAGAGCAAGAATTAATCTGACTTGGTGGCCAACTGGAGGTACAGTTGAGAAGGGTGGGATGAAACCAACTCAGACTAAATATCATGGGATTAGCTTTGATGAGAAATTATTCCTCTTTCAAATAAAAGGTGATAGAAGTGTTGCAGATGTACATTTAAGTCTGTTTGCAGTCAGTTTAATGAGTTTATTAGACAATTTTTTTCAGCAAAGTAGGGGAAGGGCAATGTGACGGTGTGAATATATAAAGAGACAATAATGAAGAAAGTTAATTATTTATTATAGAAAACCAAGAAATGTGTTGTTGACAAAAATAATATTGGAATCTCAGGTAGTGTTAAAGACAAATTATGAGGTTATAGTGGTGCTAGTCTAACCAACTGAGAGATTTGTGTTTTTGTTTTTGTTTTTCCCAGTGGATTAGGTTGTGGTTTTACCAGGCTGGTAGAACAAGAGCAAGGGGCTGTAGTAATAGAGCAATAGGACCAGCTGCCCTGGTTTTGCTGGGATTGTCCTAGAGTTGGCAATGAAAGTCATGTGTCCACAGAAACCTCTTAGTCCAAAGTAAGCTGTGATGCTTGGTCACCCTCAGTGTTAAAAAAATCTATCATAGCAAGGTTGAGACTGCTGGATAAAATTAGAGACAAGAGGGACTTGAGGAACCAACGTGGATGACGAAAAAAACAATAGAGGATTAAAATAAGAAAGGAAGTTGCTAAAAAAAATTTTGTTTAAAAAGAAATGTCTGAATTTATTGATACACCAGGTCTACATTTGCAGGTGCTAAATTCTAGGGTATAGGTTAGGGAAAGGAGTTATGGATGATAAGCTTTTATTGGTGAAAAAGTCAAGAAACTGAGAAGTCATACTGTTAGATGGGTTGACAAGATCAATATTTTAATGCTGCAACTTACGGGGCAACATATTCAGTAAAATAGTAGATACTTTTGGTACATTAGGGTAAAGGTATTTTATTCCCATGCCAGGGGCCTTAAGTGGGCAAGGTTTTTTTGTTTTGTTTTGTTTTTCAGTTATATCAAATTAAAACAGCATGAAGATGCTGAAGAACTGAAGAGAGCATTTACCAGATCTTCTGGACAGTGACCAAAGTGCGAAAGAACAAACAAACTCCACCTGGAAGAGAGGCAAAGAAGTAATTTCCTAAGGAGAGTGTTAGGTTTTTGTTAAATCAGAAATATGAGAAATGTTGGTTGAAGGGATTGAACAGATAAGAGGCTTTAATAATCCTGAAAAGTGTCTTCTAGAGGCCAATAATAATGCTATCCAACTTGGTAAGCAGACCATGAAGTTTTCCTTAACATTTTACCACAATTACTAATGAGCACTAAATTTTATCAGGAGGTATATAACCTTCAGACCTCATTTTCAATTTTTCAGTTTTTCAGTGCCTATCCCAGTGAAAATTTTAACTAAGTAAATAGAATGATCTACAGGTGCTATATAAACCATTTAATTATATCCTTGTAAATACAACCTATACTTAGGGTATAAACATTTTTTGTTCTGTTCCATCTTTAACAAATTAAATTAAATTTAAAATTAATAAATAATTTAATAAACTTATTTATTTAATTAATTTAGTCACTATTTTATTATCCTCTTAAAATTTCTCTGTTAATATTCTAATAGGCTTCCACTGATAAGGGTGTTTTTCCATCTTTTTTTTTTAAGATTTTATTTATTTATTTGACAGAGATCACAAGAGGCAGAAAGAGAGGAGGAATCAGGCTCCCTGCTGAGGTGGGGCTCAATCCTAGGACTCTGGGATCATGACCTGAGGCGAAGGCAGAGGCTTTAACCCACTGAGCCACCCAGGTGCCCTATGTTTGTCCATCTTAAACTGCAATAATATGAAAACACAGCTGCTAATATCTACCTAATACCACTATAATTACTACTGTGATTAAACAAAGGCACACACACACACACAAGCACACACATACACACACCTCACAACTGATTTCACCTAAGAAAGAAAAAAAGTGTATGATTACTATAAAAACCTTTTTGTGTTTTTTTTAAAAATTTAGTGAATCAGGTGATTCTATACATCCATCTTTGGCTGCTGATATTTTATGCATAGAAAACCTACCCAGAACAAACTCTTTTCTGAAGGTGTCACATGGGATGAGTGTTAATAATGAAGACAGCTTAAGGTAACAATCATGGGATGGTGACACTAACTTCACTTAGCTTGTTTTTATGCAGCGCCTATTGATTACCTCCTATCCCCAACCAGATCCCTTTTCCTTCTCCATTTCCCTTCTTATTTTGGTTTATTTTTCTTATTGAACACTTTGTAATAACAAAACTATACATTTTGTTTTGCTTTTCAAATAAAAATTAAATTCCATGTCAAACTGTGTATGAAATAATATGTGAGAAAATCTGTCTCTATGATAAAGTACCACAAATTATAAAATGTAGGACTGTCACAAGTCAGAGGATGGGATAAATGACAGAACAATGCTAAAGTATCCCTTGGGGATACTAATGTTAGGGTAAAGCAGAAAATTTAGCTTGATGAGCCACAAACATAGCAGGCTTTTGCCCAGAGATGCAAGCTTCCCTGGCTTTCAAACCTTCACAAATTCTGTCAACTACGATAATCCCAGCTCTCATGATGTAACTTCAGCACATTCCTGGGTGTTTACTATAAGGCTGAATGCCTCAGAGATGATTTTTCCCTTTGCCACCCAGGTTTTAGACCTGCCTGAGGTATCATATTGCTGAAATTAAAAACATAGTATTTATTAACAAAGAATGAGGATATATTGACCTAATGAGCTTTAGTAAATTAAGGGCTAGATATACAATATGCTTTAGATCCTATTCTTAAACAACAAGAAATGCTAAAAAGCTTTGACCTTTTTTGAGTTTTTATTTAGTCACTGACTGTAAGAATAAAACATGGTAAATTTTGATGGTGACATTTCAATTTTAAATACTTTCTCAAGTTTCTACTAATTTAACAATTTTTAAATTTGCTATATAAAATGTTGAACTTGATAAAAATCTAACTTTTAAATAATGTGTTCCTTTAAAAAAGAAATCTTTAGGCGTCTGACATTTTTTTAATTAGCAAACAAATATTCTGACCAAAAAAAAAAGTGAATGTTAAGTTTAATGATGCAATGTATCTAGTTTGTAACTTTATTATAAATTACAGATTATAAAATTCACTTACATTTGTCCAATATATTCTTATAAATTTTCAATATTTTATAAGTATTAGAATTAGCATTACAAAGAAGTTTTAGAAACAATATCCTGTCATGGTCACATTTGCTAAAGCAATTCTTATTCAAAAACTTTCATGATCTATGTGTAAAACTCCATGAAAGATAGAGGGCAAACCAAGAAGCAAAATCATATTAATTCTAGTTTCTGAATATTTGACGTTTATATTCCAGCAAAAGGAAATATACATAAATAAACAATAAAATCATAATTAAGGACTGTAATAAAAGTATATATATGAGTTAATAGCTAAGAGTAGGGATGCATGCAGAAATAGAGACATTAGAGAACTGAACATAAGTCATAAATAGGAATTAAGTGCTGAAAAGCACAACTAGTAAAGTGAGAGCAAAGGAATAGAATAAAGAAAAGAGAATATAATTAATAAATTTGAAATAATAAAATGCATTAGCTTCCTAGAGCTGCCATACAAAGTTCCACAAACGGGGTGTCTTAAAACAGCTCTGGAGTCTGAAAGTCTGGAATCAAGGTCCTGACACTGGTGGTTCTTTCTGAGCACTCAGAGAAACTATTCCATGGTCCTAGTAACAGCTGGCACCTTTGGCATTCCTCAGATTGTAGATGCATTACTACAATCTCTGTCTCAATCTTTACATGACATTAACCCTGTATCACTGTATCTTTACATGGCCATCTTCTTATAAAGGCATCCACCCTACTTCGGTCTATCCTCGTCTTAAGTCATTACATCTGCAACAACTCTATTTCCAAATAAGGTCAAATTCTGGGGTGTTGAGTAAGGGTTAGGACTTCAACACACCTTTTTGGGAGACACAATTCAAGTTACATTCTAAGAACTAGTACATATTAAGCAGTAAAAAACATTTTATGTACTTTAAGCATTTTACTCTCACAATATTACTTTGTAATAGTTAATATTCTAATTTCGATTTTACTGAAGTAATTTCACCAAAATCAGAGAAAGCTAAGTGACAGAGTAAGCCCTCAAACACCAAAGCTAATTTAAGCCATTATTTAACAGCTATGTTATCCTGCCTCCCAAAGAGTCTGATTTAATTGGATCTATGTATGGCATATAACTGAAAAAAGAGATGGGAAAGTAAAAAAATGACATACCTGAAAAGGACAGAATTCATACTTCACTTGGATACAATTACAAATAGTGTTTATTTATTAAAGAGGCATTCATAGTCAGCTCCCTGTTTTGCCACAAAGATGATGGAAATGAATCACAGCAATTCAGGGAGATGTTGGAAGAAAGAAATAGTTTAGAGGCTAAGGTAATAACATATGAATGCCTGCCTGGACTTTGGGGCCAGGAAGTGTTAGCTTAAAAATGAAGAGAAAAAAATTCAAGAAAAATGGAACTTGAATATAATTACATGTGAGGCTAACAAAGATGAATGGTTCAAAGATGACACTACCAGGGGCGCCTGGGTGGCTCAGTGGGTTAAAGCCTCTGCCTTCGGCTCAGGTCGTGATCTCAGGGTTCTGGGATCTGGCCCCGCGTTGGGCTCTCTGCTCAGCGGGGAGCCTGCTTCCCTTCAGCTCTCTCTCTGCCTGCCTCTCTGCCTACTTGTGATCTCTATCAAATAAATAAAAAATCTTTAAAAAAAAAAAAAAGATGACACTATCATCTCTAACTTGTGTAATTCAAACAATCTACTGTACCACTAACTAAGACCAAGGGGGAGAAGATAATCACCTTACTCATTTAATCTAATAAATAGAAATTATATTTTGAATTAATTTTCCTCATTGTTCTCTGTTGTTTGCTTTGTGTCTATTATTTCAGTTTGATAGGAGATTATGTCACATTTTAGATAAAAGCTAGGCTCTGGGGGTCTCAAAGGTGTGGATCTCAGGAAATCTGCCTCTTATCAGTGAACCTCACAGCAAAAACACACAGTAGGAAAGGCAAAACTCAGATGATATTAGATATGTTAACATATCAGATTGGAATACATATCGTAGCCTAATTTGGAAATGGCCTTTAAATTTCTGCATTATTTTATTAGCAGTCTTATTCTTAGCATATGCCAATGGACTTAGGATTCTTAGTTCTCTTTGTAGGGTTTACAGGTTTCCACATTCCATCTTTCTTCTTTTTAATTAGTTATCTCTTATTTACTCTTTTCTTTATATATGCCATGTTTGTTTGTTATTGGTTTTGCATAAGTCTGCTCAGCAGGCAAGTTGCTAAAATGAGGGACACAGCAAAAGTTTGGGCCAGTGATTCAGACTCTTGTAGGTGGATTTTTATCTTCTGTCAGTACATATTGACAACCAATACACGGTTAGGAGATAAGTCTATTTTCTTTATCATTGCTGATTGGTAATAGATTTTGTTTCAGGGTTTTGCTGTCATCCTTTGAGAAGGATAGTTTTTGTGATTGCTCATGTAATGAAATAATTGGGATTTTTTTCAATAATGCTGAAATTGTATGGAAAGACAGCACATCGTTATCTTTTCATATTTTGAAAGATGAGCCTTCAAGATACATGGTAGCAAGTTGATATTTTTATACACTGCAAAATTATCCCCATGATAAGTCTAGTTACCATCTGTCACAATACAAATATCACATCACTATGATGTACATCAGAAACTTACAGGGCATTGTACATCAATTATGCTTCAATCAAATAAAATATGCTAAAAGAAAAAAAAGACACACAGTAGCTTGAAATAATAAAGCTTTGCATGTTGAAAATACCTATCTTTCATGGAATTCTTGGTTTCACCATGTAATTGGTATGCATCTCCAACTGACCGTTAGGCATTGTTGATTAAGAATAGATTTACCAAGTGGCTTATAATAAAGAAAATACTGATGATATTTTGCTGACGTTTCAACCTCAACTATCTCTATTAGATTATTTTAAGAAAGAAGAGGGTATCCTAGTCTATTAGTTGTCAATCCAGATGCATGTAAGAATCATTTAGGGGTATTTTTGAAAAATAATGAAGTGAGAGATCTTCCTGCAAAGATTCTCATTTAATTAAATGCTGATGGACTGGGGACTTGGATTTTAAAACTTATTTTCATATACAGCCAGTATTGCAAACTGTTGGGTTGAAGGATTGAATCTCTGTGTACTAAGCATGTCCCTTTAGATTGATTCCTTTTGCCCTGAGTTCAAAATTAAAGGATCCCCTGCTTCCAGCGGCATGTTTTAGTTTGGGTAAACAACAGTAATAATGCACAACATTGAAATAGCTTATTAACATATCACTGCTGAACTTTTTTTTTTTCCTCTTGATGAACATAACTGAATTTCTGAAGCTGAAAAAAGCCTGCAATTAACCCTATTATTTACAGCCACTGTGATTTGCCTGCAGAGTCTAACACTTGCTGGGTCAAATGGTGTCTGAAGAAATTATTTGTCATTTACTTTCTCTGCTTGATCTCTTTATGTTGAACAAAAGTGCCCAAAAGAAATAAAATATGATGTGTCATGATTGATGAATCATGTTACTATGCATTCCATGTGGCTCATCTTTTTGATAAAGTGGTAAAATATTTTTCTCAATTTTAGAGCTTAAGAAATTAAAGCTCAAAAGATTTTCTCTGAACATTAATGTATAAAAGCAGTTAACATACATATCTATAGTCCTAGAAATTATGTATTTGTTTTTAAATAAAGCATGCTGCTTACTTCAATTTTTCTAATTTAAGTTTAATTCCTAGAGTTGTGTAAGTGCTATATCAAGGATATTTACCAGAGAATCTTCAATTCACTGATAGTAATCATGTAAATCAGCTGTGACATATCTGACTCACTATTTTCTTTAGGATGAGTTGATGCTAGTTAAAGCTATACTCATTAGTCAATTGTATACCATTCTATACTAAGAAATTAGTAGAAGTAAAACTATTTCCAATGACTTCAGTTTTATTTCAAAAAAGTAAAAAAATCAGAATTATGAAAATTGTGACGTTTTTGAATATTTATTTGAAAATTTATAAATTGAAATTAAAATGCTGTGCAACTTAATTGTGTCATCCATAGAGTGATTATGAAATTTATAAGAAGTTTATTTTGTAATATACTAATGACCTAAATTTATATTAGAATAATCAGTATCTTCTTTTCAGTACTTTCAATGGATAGCTGCTAAAACTTGTGTAGAGATAACATTAAAACTTGAAGTTCTAGGAAAATATTAAATGCAAAACATGTAACTCCTTTATACTACAACTTCAAATCCAGAATATATTTTGCATATAAACCTCAGAATTTTAAATTTCAGTGATCAGATATGATCAGACCTGTTGTTCACATTACAGTAAATGAAGTGGTTGTGTGACGGGCTTCTCTGGGCTGTATACTGTCAATTGTAATATTTTTCAGTTCTTCTAGAAATCTCATACAAGATAATTCAATCAAGTCCTATCTTTTACAATTGTAAAAAAAATGCTAAAAAAGTTAAAGATGTACAAATGTGATCAGTACCTACAGCCACATGTTTCACTTTAAGTTCAAAGTTTTTCCACCTTGCCAACTACCCCATTTGCAAAGGTCTTCTCACTTGAACTGTACATCTAGTCCATTGTTTTGTAACGCCTGTTTCATTTATCTAATATATTTTAAAATATATGCCCTTTATATTCTGATCTAGTTTTAAGTTACTACTACTGACTGAGAGATCTTGTCTTATAATAATTCTATGCTCTGTAGGGTATAGTAATATAAAAACAATTAATAACATATTTTGGATTTTTAATTTAGTATCCCCCAATTGACCTTTTCTTTCTACTCAGTAATATAAATAAGTAACAAATACATATAAATACATTCCATTTTATATATGTGTATATAAAAATATAAATAATATGAAATAATTTTGGTAAAATTGTCTAGAATGTGAGGTTGATAAAAAATCAATTATCCCTATTTTTTTTTTAAGATTTTTTATTTATTTATTTGACAGACAGAGAGATCACAAGTAGGCAGAGAGGCAGGCAGAGAGAGAGGAGGAAGCAGGCTCCCCGCAGAGCAGAGAGCCCGACGCGGGACTCGATCCCAGAACCCTGAGATCATGACCTGAGCCGAAGGCAGCGGCTTAATCCACTGAGCCACCCAGGCGCCCCTCAATTATCCCTATTTTAGATATTGTGTTGAAGCTCAGATTAAAATTTAGACATGGCATGGGGATTGCTTTAATTGTTGAAACTACCTACAAATATTTTTATCTCAGGGGCACCTGGGTGGCTCAGTGGTTTAAAGCCTCTGCCTTCGGCTCAGGTCATGATCTCAGGGTCCTGGGATGGAGCCCCACATCGGGCTCTCCGCTCCGCGGGGAGCCTGCTTCCTCCTCTCTCTCTGCCTGCCTCTCTGCCTAGTTGTGATTTCTCTCTGTCAAATAAATAAAAATATAAAAAAAAAAATATTTTTATCTCATTGAGCAACAGTATTTTTTAGAATGTATTATCATGCTGTAGCCCTGTTCAGCCATTTGAAATGTGAACAGTCTGACTTGAGATATGCTTTAAGTATAAAATGCATAGTTGTTTTAGAAAACCTAGTTTGAAAAGAGAATATAAATGTCTCATTAATTTTTATCTGGATTTTGTTCTGAAATTGTAATAGTGTGATATACTGGTTTAAACAGGATACATTCCTTAAATTATTTTCAAGTGTTTCTATATTCTTAACGTGGCTGATAAAAAATTACATTTGTTGCTCACATTATATTGTGCTGGACAGCACTATTCTAGAGCAGCAGTCAAAGTACCTGATAAGCATAAATAACATTAATAGATATCTTATAAATGAAATCCTTATAGAATTTTATATATTTGTGTTCAACTTTTGGTTCAATAATAATTACATATATTCTGTAATCTGCCTAGGTTTTAGGCGTTAAGTGTATTCAGTAACTCCTACTTAACTTAGTATGTGCATAAAATGTATTAGAGAAGATGTCAGTCTTAATTTTCCATCATTGTGGAATGGTAAGGAAATTAGATTCAATTCAATGATAACACAGGATTGTTAGGGTCTTTTTTAATTCTATAGGATATAATTAGTATATCATATTTAAGATCTCACTTAAAAATTTTAAAGCTGTGGGCGCCTGGGTGGCTCAGTGGGTTGAGCTGCTGCCTTCGGCTCAGGTCATGATCTCAGGGTCCTGGAATCGAGTTCCGCATCGGGCTCTCTGCTCAGCAGGGAGCCTGCTTCCCTCTCTCTCTCTGCCTGCCTCTCTGTCTATTTGTGATCTCTCTCTGTCAAATAAATAAATAAAATATTTAAAAAAATTTTTAAGCTGTAAGTACCTAATCTTTAGAATTTGGTTTATTTCTGTATTTGGTTTGCTCTGTTAATTCAACTACAAATGAAAGCAGATCCATTTATTGAGATTCTATTGTTTCAGGCATTACATATTAGAGAAATGTTACCTCATTTAAACTTTGAAAGAATCCTATGATACCAATATGATCATATGTTGAGTGTTCTCTCACAAATGGTTTTCACTATTAATTCAGCTGTTTCCAGTCTATCCTAGAAAGAATTAAAATTTGGGTCCCTGTAGTAGAAAAACACTATGGGAATATGGCTTATATTTTGGTTGCTGAATACTGTAATTGCTACTTCAAATAGAAAATAAAGATTTTGTCATATTTCCAAAAGTAAGATGTAGATTAAAAAAAAAAAATCACTGTGTGGAGGGAGAAAGAACTGCACAGGAAAACTGATGAATTTTGTTTTCATGCAGTGACTCCCAACATTGGTTTTGACATATCCCAAAATAATATTGCTTCGTTGCAGTTTTTTTTTTATTTTTGTTTTTGTTGGTTTTGGTTTTTTTAATAATTCAAAACAATTCTCTTCTATGGAACTCTTTGTTAATAAACTATGATGTGAATTTGATAGTATGTTTTGTGAATTATTACACCAAAACTTTAATATTAACGAACACTTTTATGTATGGACCATGTTCACAGTATTCAAGACACTTGACATATTAATTCAACTCTTATAGAAACTAAAAGAAATATAGTGTCTCAGTTTTAAAATGACATAGAATGTTAAGTAATTTATTCAAAATCACATAGCTAATAGTCAGGATTCAAAGTCAGGCATTTCAAATCATGAATATGGCAGAGCAAGTATACAAATACTTTGTACCTCTACATCCCTTTTCTGTTTGCTGTTGTTGTTTCTGTGAAAGTCAAATTCAATGAAGAAACAGTTAAGACAAACTTCTTTCTGACATTGTTAAGGACCACTTCCACATTCAGAGGATATAGTCAAGAGATTTGGAAATGCAGAGAAAGAAATCACTGTCAATTTCCTTGCCTGCTTGCCTCTTCTGATTCTAAAACCTGATAGTTAGTATGTTAGATAATTAGATCTCTAATTATCACAAGGGGTTTCACAGAATTCTAAAATACCAGTAATTTGAATTTTAAATACTTAAAATAATTATGTGTCATATAGCTTTGGGGACAGAAAGGGGTTTCACACTATTAACTGTAAAGTTGGAGGTATCAGCCATACAAAATGCTAGAAATAATTATTACAGAATTTCAAGCTGAAATTAACCAGGAACAGTGCATCTTCTTTTAGGTTTGATGGAACACTTTGAGAAAGCCAAATATAGGGTTTTTTTTTTTTTTTTTTTATTCAGTGTATGAATCTCTTTTTTAAAAAGAATTAACACAAGAAGTATTTACAACTGAATCAAAGTCCCCCAGCAGGATGCTTAAATAGAGTACACTGTTTAAGTCAGTGTTCATTCACAGTGATAGAATCTTTACTTGATACATACTTTGCCAATCACTTTGAAATGGCAAATATCAAAACGGAGAATTTTCCATGCATGACACTATTCAACCAAAGAACATTTATTACTTTCTTCTAATAGCAACATATCTTGAAAGGATAGAAACAAACTTCACTCAAATGTCTTCATTATAAAATGCAGGATTAATATAGTGTTAACTCTTTTATGGTTATACTATATTGTGTAGACTCAAATATTTAAATGTATAATTATCTTTTTTAGCTTTATTTCTTTCTTCAATCATAAATGTCTGTAAAATATAGAAGAAAACATAACTTGTAGACTGAAATTAACAAAGTAAGCTAAAGGCTGAAATAATCATACCATAGAATTTCTGGCTTCTATGGTGACAATTAATCAGCTTGGATATTGTCATTCCAACCTACAACAACATGCAGAAACTAAAACCAATGGCTATTCTTGGATCCATCATAATCAATGATGGAAAATAAAAATACCCCCCACTAAGATCTCGAAGAGGCAAGGATATCCTCTCTCATCACTTCCACTCAGTATCAAATTCTAAAATGTAGCTTTCCAATATGTAAGGAATGAACAAGTGGGAAAGTAAATAAATAAATAAATAAATAAATAAATAATAACAAAAACAACGCACTGACAACAGCACCAACAATGGAAATATTTAGGTAAAAACCTAAGAGAATATGCATAGCATTTATATGCAAAATACTAGAAAACTCTGATGAAAAAGTCAAAGATCTAAATAAATAGTGTTCTTGGCCAGGAAGACTATTGTTAAGATGTCAGATTATCCCAACTTAATTCATAAATAAAAGGGGAAGAAGAGACAAATCTTCTGTGCAGAAGAATTGAAAATAATTTATGTAAATACTCCATCCTCAAGGAAGGGGAGCATAAGTCTATATACCCTTTATGGATGAACTAGGCATAGCAACTCCTTCCAAAGAGTACAGTATGGAACGGTTGCAGGGATCTTACAGTGGAGAAACACTGTAAACCCTACCTCAGCCAGGGAATCGGTCAGCATGCGTGTTCATAAATCACGTTGATAGTATGTACCTTTGATACGATGTGATGAAAATGGCACTTTGCCTCTAATGTTCATCCTTCCCAAAACCCATAACCTCAGTCTCATTATGAGAAAAACATCAAATTCTGACAGCTAGGCATTCTAGAAAATACCTGACCAGTTTTCCTCAAAACTAACAAGGTCATCAAAAACAAAACAAAATGAAACAAAATGCAAAAACAAAAAATAAACCAAAAAAAAAAAAGTGTAAGAAAATGTCATTGCTAAGAGAAACTAAGGAGAAATGATAATTAAATGTAATGTGGTATCTAGACTAGATCCTCCAAAAGAAACATGACATCAGGTAAAAATCAAGAAAACATGAGTAAGGTATGGATTTCAGTTAATAACTGACAACTTACAATTAATGTAGCATACAAATATAAGATGTTAATAATAGCAGGAACTAGATGTGGGGTACAAGAGAAGCCGACCATCTTCATAATTTTTCTGTAAATCTAGACTGCTCCATAAAATATAGGTGATATTTTTAAAACTCTTATAGTAATTTATGCTTGGAACAATTTAATTTTAAATACAACTATTTTGTGTATACTCTGGAATATTTTAAGCCTAAATCCTGCTAGAATCTCATGTAGTTTGTTTCATTTCCTTACAGGTATACTATATAACACTATGTTATCAAAATCAAATAAATTAGCAATGGAAAACCATTAATAAAAATTAAATTAAAATGCCATAAAAAAAGCTTTGCGCAGTGGCAGTATCGTAGCCAATGAGGTTTATCCAAGGCGCGATTATTGCTAATTAAAAATGCCATAAAAAGACCAAACAAAAGTGGTTTATCATTTCCCCTATACATCCATAATAATTTAGTTTTATATATCATTTGCTTTCAAGTAATGTCATTTTACCTGAATAATCCTACAAATTTATTACTGTTTACTAACAATTGTGGGATAATCTATGTATATTTATTCCTGAAATTAAATATATAAATGAATAAAAGTTGAGCAAAAAATCAGGCTAGAAATGAACGCTTTTTTTGCGGGGGGGAAGAGCAGAAATAAAATGATAAAGAGGTCTTTCTCATAAAATAAAATGTGTTTATATACTTAAATAAAATATTATTTAATCATATAACTGTTCGCCAAATGTTAACAAATAGCTCACTTAAGATATTTAGTTTCTTTCCATAAAGCCCACCTTATCATAAACAAAAGAAAATGTATAATTATTTGATTTATACATTGCAGAGCCTACAAAAATGAAAATTTAAAATCCAAATAAACATATCAACTTACCTATAACTTATAACAAATTATAAGACATGACTATAATCATTTAAGTTTATAAAATTTCTAGAGGTGCCAAAAAGCTTACACCATATCATAAAATTTCAAGCCAGGAAAAAAAAAAAAAAAGAAGGAGCTGTTTTTGAATAGTATGGTTCAAACTTTTAAATGTGGGGTAAATATTTTTTTAAATAAAACTGACGTTTTTAAACGGTCATTTTAGAAATTACAGCATTCCTTAAATATTGGCATATAATTAATATATTATATTGCCATTAAGTAAAAGCAGTAAGATTATTTTCTGCTTGTTTCTAGGAAAAGGATTGCCTACAACAGAAGAATCAAAACAAGGTATTTAACTTGATGTCATAATAGAGAGATGAACTCATTGATGGATCAAAATTTCCTCAAAAACCATTAAAAAAAATAAGATGTTCTGAAATGAGGAATATATGTGTATCTCAGGTACAATTAGTGGTCTAGGAATACATTAACATTATGGCAAAAAAAGATAACATTAAATATTAAATGCTGACAAATTTAAGTCAATAAGGACAAATACATTGAATTAAATGGCAGTAATGGAAACAAAACAATCAAGGACAGATTTATAGCCAGGAACAGAAAATGTTTGAAGTAAATGAGACTACAAAAGATGTCGAAAATATTTTAGATTACACAGAATGATAGGACTTAATTCTTCGAATTAAAGTCAGAGAATCTGATGAAATCAGTTAATATTTTAAAGTTACAGATGAGTGATCAAATGGGAGAACAGAAAGAAATGAGAGTACATTAATGATAATTTCAGAAGTCCCATTTGTTCCTGGTGGCAGCAAAATAAGGTAAAATAACTCGTATTTTATAGTAATCTCTAAAAGTATGAGTTTCTTTGAAAACACTAACATTGAGAAATCAAGAATAATTGGTTTAGATAATAATGGAATAATATTTTGTAGAAGATGGAAAATCAGACAGAGGTAACAAAGATTATATTGATAGTAACATTCTAAAAGTATAAGCTTGAAAACTGGTAAAGAAGGTAACAGAAAAAAAAATTTGTGAAAAAAGTCTAACCTCACTCTAATCCAAGGATTAGTAATTTTTTAAATGTTTACAAACAGATGCTTGAACAAAGTTTCAAATGCTACATAAGCTAAAAAACCGACTACTAATCATTTTTAAACCATAAGATTTTTTACTTATTAAATTGATTCACTTGTTATAATCCTTATCTTCACACTTCAATTATTTTCCCACTCAAATATTAAAATATTTGAATTCCTGTTATATATACAACACTAAAACCTATGTGATAATTTTTCTTCCATTATTATTTTAATTTTAAGGTAAAATAATCCTAGAATTCACTTTAACCAAATCTGACAATCAAAATTTTAATTGTTATCATGGCCAACATATATACTTCACCTCAGCAGACATTACAACTCCAGAATTTCTGAATAAAACATTTATGTTTAAGATTGTCTATATTTGCATATTATTTTCTTCCTGAAAATGCCCTTCCTCTCCTTAACTATCATTTTCACCCTGTTCAATCTATTTCTTCTCCCTGATCCCTTCTTACCCAAATTTCTTACCTAAATTCACTATAAAATAATGCACTTAATCTTCTTCATGGAAATAATATTTGTTTGTACATATAATTTTTGTTTATAACAGCTATATTTTATCCTCCCCTACAGTAGACAGAATTCCTAGAAAATAATGATATTTTATTCATTTCATAAACCAAATCAAGAATGATTCATATACTGTTGGTAGTCAATATAACTTTGTAGAATCTGGAAATAATAAATGAATACAGGTTCCAATACAGATTTATCTTACATTATCAGGAAGCAACAGAGAGTAATGAGAACCTACAAGTGTCCATACACACAATAAAAAAGTAATTATCCCTCAGTTATTTTTGCTTGATTGCAGTGGTCTAATTTTCAAAAGAAGTTTTTTTGTACAGGATATATGTAAAGAATTTCCAGAAGAGAAACATACAACAAGTAATAATAAAAAAGGAATACTATTTTATTTTTCTTTCTTCATAAAAGTGGTAATTCATAATTAGCAATCCACAATTAACAACCGACATTTCCTCCATAACCTTATACATATATATGAGTACATGTATGTAGGCATGTATGTGTACAATAAAAATGTAGAATAAGAATGTGGCAGATCCAGCGACTGATTGATAATTATCTCTAGATGATTCCATATCACATTACATATAATTATATTAAGACAATTTACTTAACTTCTATTCTGAACATAAATGGAATAAAATGAGACAAATATTTAAAGAATGACTATGTAGAAAGCATCCTACTAGATGTTTATATATTTACTCAATCTTATCTCCAAAACAAACATACAATGCTTGTCCTACTTTCCACTATTTGAAGAAAAGAAAACTAGGATTTAACGTAAATCATTTAGGGATGCCTGGGTGGTTCAGTAGGTTAAGCATCTGCCTTCAGCTCAGGTCATGACCTTGGGGTCCCAGGATCACGTCCCACATTGGGCTCCTTGCTCAGCTGGGAGCCTGCTATTTCCCCTGTTTGTGTTCTCTCTCTCTCTCTGACAAATAAATAAAATCTTTAAGTAAATAAATTAATTAAATAAAGTAAGTCATTTAACTTGTCCAAGATAACACAGACAGGATTATAAATTTTAGGCCACTTGATTTTTGAAAAAGTTGTAAGAGCAATTCCGAGGAAAATATTAATATTTTCATGTTTTACTTGAAAAGCTTCAAATCACACTGAAAATCATATACAAAATTGAATTAAAATGGATCTTATACCTAAACATAAGGCCTAAAATTCTAAAATTTCCAGAAGAAAACATTGGAAAAAATATTTGTGAACTGGGGTTAGGTCAACATTTATTTAACATGACATCAAAAGTATGATACACCAAAAAAAAAAAAAAATCCTAATTCACACTTTACCAAAATTAAAAATGTCTACTCTTCCCAAGATACTGCTAAGAGAAGGAAAAGGCAAGCTCTCATATGGGAAAATCTATTCGCACTTACATATCTAATAAAGGACATGTGTCTAAAATACATAAAGAACTCACACTAAGAAAGCAAACAATTCAAAAACCAAATGGGTAAAGTACTTGAATGGGCACATTGCCAAAGACAATATAAGGATTTCAAATAAGCATAATAAAAGATATTTAACATAATTAGGAATATAAAAATTTGAACTACTATGAGATATCACTGTACCTTTATTAGGAAGGCTCTCCTTTCCAAATATTGATAAGGATGTAGAGCAACTAAACCTCCCAGACACTGGTAATGAGAATGGAAAATGGGACAGCCACTTAGGAAAGTTTGGCAGTTTCTTAAGAAACTAAAATATCTATCATTAACCCAGACATTACTACACCCAGTTTTTCCCCCATGACAAATGAAAGCTTGCATCTATACAAAGATTATTACATGGATATTAATAGCAGATTTGTAATAGCCCCAAACTGGAAATGGCCCAAATGTACATGAATAAGTGAATGGAAAAATAAATTGTGGTATATCCACTGAAATGAATGAACTCTTGATATACCCAAAAACAGACCGTTCAGAAAAATTATGTGAAATGAAACAGGCCAAATAAACGAGAGGCCAGATAAGCAATAGAAACATATTGTAGGCTTTCATTTATATGAAATTTTAGAATATGGGACACCTGGGTGGCTCAGTGGGTTAAAACCTCTGCCTTCGGCTCAGGTCATGATCCTAAGGTCCTGGGATCGAGCCCCACATCAGGCTCTCTGCTCCGTGGGGAGTTTGTTTCCTCCTCTCTCTCTGACTGCCTTTCTGCCTCCTTGTGATCTCTGTCTGTCAAATAAATAAATAAAATCTTTAAAAATTTTTTGAATATTAAAAACCTAATTGACAGAAACAGGTAAGCTGTTGTCTTGAAATAGGGTGAAGGGTTAGGGAGGGGCAGAATGAAGGTATTACAGAAGGGCATAAGGAAATGTGAAGGCTGACAGTTGTATTTATTGAATCTGATGATTTCACAAGAGGATATATATTTCAAAATTTGTCAAACACACATGAGGAGCTTATTGTGAGTCAATTATACCTCCAAAAAGCTTTAAAAATATTTTGTCAGGGAAACCCCTATTAGAATTCTTCTATAAATTTAATTTTCTTATCCTCTTTATAAAATTTATATCTTCGAAGAGTTGGTCTTTTCTCCCTGCATGAACACTTTGTGTTCACCCCACAACCTATACCAATCTGGCTCTTGCCCCAACCTCCTCCCAAAATTGTTCCCACTAAAGTTAACCAATGGTCTCTAATTACTCAATCCAAGTTACTTTTCCTTTCCTGTCTCACTTGACTCTTTAACAGCATCTAATATTATTAACTACTTCCTTTTTTCCTTCAAACACTGTTTCAGTACTAAAAAAAATCATTGCATCAGGTTTTCATCAGATTTTAGCCAATCTCATTCTTCAATGTTGACTCAGTTCTTATGAATAGATGTAGCTCCCCCTTTTCTTTTCTGTTATAAAATCTTCACTCCTCTTTATTTCAGGTAGCATCTCTATACTTCGAGTTACTTCAAAATACTTTTTTTCATAGCTTGTATCTCTTCTCTGAATTCTAATGTATTTATTAATCTCTACTTGGATATATAAAAATACCTCAAATTTTTAATCATCTGTTTTTTTCCCTATTTTTCTCTACAAATGTAGATGTGAAGCATTTTAAAAGCACGAATCTCATGCATCATCCACTCTGGAAAACACATCAATGATCTTGGGTTAAAATTTAAATATTTAGCATGATTTAAAATATAATCTTGTCCTTACCTACTTGTGGATAATCTTATATACCCTGTTTCTAATATTTTTTTTAATTTTTAAATTCCAGATATATGGACTTCGTTTGAATTACTTGTCTCTTTCAAAGACAACTCTATATGCTTTTCTCACTGGCTGGCACTCATCCCAAGCTCTCCCTGCTTTTCATCTTTTTAAACTGTCTTTCTCAGATCTCAGTTCAAATGAATTTTCATTAGGAAAGTCTTTCAATTTCTTGTTATCTGATCTATTCTTTCTCTCTTGGCACTGTAACACTTTTTCTTTTTTTATAAACTGATATATTTGCTTAGTGGCCATATACTGCATGCCTAAAAGCCCATAAGTCCACAATCATATCTGTTTTGCTCATTACTGTTTTCTCATCGCCATGAACAGTATGTGACTCAAAGAAGACAAATAAACTAATATTGTATGTACTGTAGAAAGAATAATCACAGTTACCTCTTTTAATAACTATAACTATAATAACTATATGACTATAATAACTATAACTATAATAAATAATATTAGTCTACAAACACAGGCATGGAGACAGAAAGAGCATCGAATTCTGCCCCTCTGGCTCCTTAGATGTATGACATTAGATAATTTATACAACTTTCTAAGCCTAAATTTCCTCATCTTTATAATGGACATAATTAATAAACAGTTTTCCTTTAAGGTTTTAAGTATATTAAAATCAATGATCAATACAAATTCCTAGTAGAGAGCCTCCAAAACTACATTCCCAATACTTCTTAATATTATTACACATATATTTATTATTACTATACATACATCATTTATTTTTAAAGGAATATTTTTATTTCTTTTTTTTAAGATTTTATTCATTTATTTGACAGACAGAGATCACAAGCAGGCAGAGAGGCAGGCAGAGAGAGAGGAAGGGAAGAAGGCTCCCTGCTGAGCAAAGAGCCTGATGTGGGGCTCGATCCCAGGACCCTAAGACCGTGACCTGAGCTAAAGGCAGAGGCTTTAACCCACTGATCCACCCAGGTGCCCCTATACATATATATTTTAAAGAAAGTTTGTAGGCAATCAGTTCTTACATAAATTTCAGGAAAGAATTAAATAAAACTAGGTTATGTCTCAATATGATGGGCTTACAAATATTTACGTTAAGAATTTGAATTCAGTAAGCCCAGTTTAGAAAATGACCAGTCCGTGTTATGCAGCATATTTGCATGACACCAAGATCAAGGGAGTGATAGTATATGTAACTGTAATAACTATGAAAACAATCTACTTAAATTGTATATCACATTATTCACCATCTTATAATTTTATCAGCTCCCAGCTTTATTGATATATCATGAAATAATAAAGTCATAAATAATCTCTAATATTTAGATATTTAAAGTCATAAAGAAATGTGGAATAAATTCCTAACATTAATTTTGCAGTTATTAAATAACAATCATTTTCAGTCACTATTCTTGGTGTTTTGATGGAATTTCATCAGGCAAATGGATGAAACAAAATGTGGTCAATTTTTTTTTTCCTCTTTCATGGAAAAGTAACAGGACTGTATTTCCTTCACCATGGAGAGAAAACTGTGAAATGTCAATTGTCAAAGGCCTCCAAAAATATAACAGAAAAATCAATAGTAAGGAAAAAAAAACTACAAAGAAGTGGTTTAATAAAGGTGATAGATCAGAAAAACATACTAAAATTTATAAAATTGGTGACAAAAAATATTTACTATCTCTATTTTTTCCAACAACAAAATGTTTCCTTCCTTAGGCTAATAAAGCATTAAATATAGAGTGACAGAAAGGTTAGTTAATACAATGGTGTTATACACCTTTAGTGTTTGTGATTCAAACAGTATAAGAAAAAACAGAAGTTAATAATTTAAAATAGATCTCTAAAGAAATTTTAACTTCATTAAAATATAAATACTAATGCTTTATTGAAATCAACATGATATACAGTAAAATAAATTAGTAACACTGTAGATTAAAATGGCTACATATATTTGGCCACATCTCCCAAAAAGAGAGGCATATCTATTTCTCATCCCCTTGGTTCTGGGCTAGATCTACAATGTTCCTTGACCACTAGAACATAATATAATAACTCTAACTTATGAGATTAAACCTTAAGAGATCTGCAGTTCTTACCTTCATATGTTTATAAAGTTTCGTCTTGAGAACTACTACCCCCACCCCACACACACAGAGAATTCAAAGTAGGTGGGAGGTAACAGTTAAGGTACTATTCTTACTTTCATATGTTTAGAAAGTTTCCTCTTAAGAACTCACCCCCCACACACAGAGAATTCCAAGGTAAGTGGGAGATCACAGCTAAGGTGCTCTCATGGACAGTTTCAGCTAAATGTTCAGCCAACAGCCAACACCCATAACTAAATACTTCCAGAAAACCCCACCTCTCTTAGTATCACTACATCAGGGTTTAGGATTCAATATATGAATTTTGGGGGATACAAATATCCTGTTGATCCATAATATTAAGAAAAATAATATACCATATTGTTCTTTAGAACTGCCTAGTTTAGGAATGGTTTGCTACGCTTAAGTAGAAATGAAATAGAGGGTAAAAGTTCCAACTGTGCTTTAAAATAAAGAGTGACTCCCTTATCCCTGGATTGGCACTCATTGTATTACCTTGGACAATTCACATTTCTCTGAGTCTTGGTCTCAACAGAAATCATCTGGTGGAATTGTTGTAGAAGTGAAAGAAAGAGTTCCTGTAAAGCATTTACACAGTGTCTGGAACATAGTAAAAAGTTTAGTAAATGCTGTCTGCTGTTTTGTTGCTATTGAGGTTGCTGTTAAACTGGTCTATATAAAAATTCTATGAAGTTTCACTCTGCTGAGGCTTTGGGTTGAGCAGGGAATGGAGAAATAAAAAGCATAAAATCATAGATTTTATGATCAATATATATTTCTAAAACTCTATATTTTAATAAGCTGTTACTTTAAATAACAGCAATACAGTCATACAGAAAGGAAACTCTAACTTTAGATTAATAATCTATAACTCATTTTTCCTAATTTACTATTTTAGACAAAATTTTTACCCTTCTTTTTTTTTTCCAAAAATATCCAAATGGATGCATTTATAATGATGTTATTATGAAGATAAAAGTTAGCTGACTACAGTTTGGCACGATGATAGAATTGGTGTTTTTGTTTATGCGACAAAAATAATTGATTTTGGAGCACCTGGATGGCTCAGTCGGTGATGTGTACCACTCTTGATTTTGGCTCAGGTCATGATTCCCAAGGTCCTGAGATGGAGCCTTGCACTGGGCTCTGTGCTCAAGGGAAAATCTGCCTCTCTCCCTCTCCCTCTGTCCCTTCCCCCACTCACACATGCACATGTGATCTTTCTTTCTCTCTCTCTAAAATAAATAAGTAAATCTTTAAAAAAATGATTTGGCTGTATAACATAAAACTGAAGTCATCTCATCCCAGAAATATGTCATATACATGTCTCAATATTTCATTACATGATGCATTATCATTATGTACTTCATTTCTCTGATTACATTTTGTTTCTGGCAAGAACTCTCATTTATACTGAGCACTAAGAAAATCCTTTTTATTTATATTTTCAAAATTTCTCAGTGGTATTCTCTAATTAGCTTAAATTTTCATTTCACATTTAAAATGGTTTTTCTTTGTTCTTAAGAGAAAATTAACACTGGATTGATACTAATAACTAGTATCTATTTGTGTTACCCAAACAACAAGTATTTTTATCTTTATGTTTGACCAATTGCACATTGTAAACCACTAATTTCACTTGCAAAGAGTCAAACTCTTAATTTCCTCTTCATTTACCCTTTCCAGCTCAGCAGGACATGTCTCTTCTCTCAAGCCTCCATAATAGACTTAATTTACCCAATAGAGAGGAACAATCATTCTGAATCATGGTTACAAAAAATTCTGCTATTGCTCTCTACTGATCTGTCCACCAAATCTCATGGACATCTCCCTTAAACTTGTCCTTTAAATCAGCAGTCTTTTATGCCTGAGTGATTTGTATAGATTCATGATATTAACATAAACCTAGAATATTCCCAAAAGACTTTGGAAAAATGTAAGAGAAGTAAATTAAGAGAACATTATACATCTGAACATACACTTTTATTTATAAAACTGACTAAATGGAATATATATTAAAATCATCCAGTAGTTCCTAAAGTCTCCATGTTATTTAGCATAGATTTAAGGTAGATACTTAAATTCAGTCACAGCATTTTGTTCAGCTAGTTCTCTTACTCAAACTTGTCTCACCCAGAAGTTTCTTGATCAATATGAAAGCTGCATTCAAATTCCTACTTTCTCTAGTTACCTGAGTCAATAGAAAAAAGAAAAAAAGTAACAATAAAAATCATAGAATTTGCCTAATATATTTTAATGACTAAATAGGAATTCATGGTGGAGCCATAAGTATGATGAGAATAGTTACTTTAATAATAAGGTATAGGGACTGGTTCAATGGTCAATGTCAATTACCAAATTAATAACTAACAACTAAAACAAAATAATGTTTTTAGATTTTCTATCACAAGACTTCTGTTTAAGCCTTTTATTAGTATTATTTTTGAGGAATCTTGAATGGCATAATATGGATTATATTATTGTTTAACTATGAGAAACCTAGAACAGGAGAAGATTGTTCAGTTGTCCAGGCCGTTACAAAGGCAGAACTCACTTAATCCTTGTTATCTGGTGGTAATTCCACAGTGGACACCTGTACCAAAATATAACACTGTACATGGAAAAAAGCATCATAATAATAATGCAACTTAGATGTCAGAGCAAAACTATATCTCTATGAAAAAGAAACATTTTTCACCTGGGTGGCTCAGTGGATTGAGCCGCTGCCTTCGGCTCGGGTCGTGATCTCGGGATCCTGGGGTCGGGCCCCGCGTCGGGCTCTCTGCTCCGCGGGAAGCCTGCTTTCTCCTCTCTCTCTGCCTGCCTCTCTGCCTACTTGTGCTCTCTCTCTGTGTCAAATAAATAAATAAAATCTTTAAAAAAAAAAAAAGAGTTTATTTATTTGACAGAGATACCAAGAGAGGGGTAACATAAGCGGGCGGTGGGGGGAGAAGTAGGCTTCCTGCTGAGCAGGGAGCCCAGTGTGGGACTTGATTCCATCATCCTGAGATCATGACTGAACGGAAGGCAGTCACTTAATGACAGAGCCTCCCAGGCGCCCCCAAAATGAACAGTTTTAGTGATCAATTATTGCCTTCCTTGTGCAATAGAGACTCAGTTAAGGACTATGTGAGCTAAGCTGCTCATCATCAATGAAATATCGTTAGATCACCTGCCATACAGATAGGCATGAGCATGATCAGCAACATTCCAACACCAAGTAGAAGTAGTATATATGAAACAGAATTCAAGCAGGTTATAAAGGCACAGCTAAACTGCATGAGGAGCTGGCTCACACTCTCAATTCCATCTCTTTTTGCTACATTGCCATCTCTCCTTCAAATCACAACTATGGCCCCACAAGTCCCCAAATTCAAATCCAGCTTATAGATGGAAAAATAAGTTGGTACTACTGAGGTATAAACTGTCACAGCAGTACCACCACATTTAGGGGCTCTAAAGGGCAGTGAAGAAGGAAAACCTGTGGGTAGAATTTCAAGTAATGCATTTGATTGGCCATTTCACCTGAAGGACAGATGGCCAGAGATACAGATTTAAGGTGGGCAGAGATATCCCTTCTCCCCTGTACTTGTCAGGTAGAGAATGAGGTGTTCGTCTACTCATATTCTCCTAACTGACACTCTGAAATTTGAAGTCTGAGGACTTTAGACGAAGACACAGAGTCAAATTAGAGATTGTGTCAACTTGTGGAGTTAAGTGTCCAGGGACAAGGTAGCGACAATAACAGTTAATTAAAACTGGGATTAGTGGTGATGGCCTATCAGGTAACTTCTTTGGGTTGTCTGGATGACACTGACCCTTGTCCAAACCTAGTTCTACAATACTCCCTGAAACTCCATAATCTAGCAGACATTTTTCTAAAATGACTATTTTATTCAAAGTAACCAGAATTCATTTGGTTTTTGAAGTTAATAAATCTGACAAATACAGTATCATCTTCCTCTTCATATACAGATAAATTCGTTTATTTTTATTCACCAAGAAATATTTTTATGAGTTTATGCAAGGTCTGTTTGAAAAAGAAAAATACTTTTACTTCAAACATATGAACATTTATCTATAGCAATTATATTTAGGAAAGAGAGCAGAGAGAGAAGGGAAGAAAGAATCTTAAGGAGGCTCCATGTCCAGCATACAGCAGAATTTCGGGTTTGACCTCAAGATCCTGAGATCATGTCTGAGTCAAAATCAAGAGTCAGAAGCTTAACTGACAGAGCCAGCCAGGAGTCCCGACCTATAGAGGTTTATGTTTCAGAGCTAGACTGACATTCTAGGATTATGTTTTAGTGATAATATAGCCATAGCTAATAACAAATCTCCATAAATTGCAATGCACTAAAATATTTGAATGGTTTTCCCATCAATATAACATGAAAAAATAGATATGCAATTAGAAAATGTCCTAAAGTGCTAGAAGCATTATGTACTAACTAGTATTTGGTAATTAAGATTAATGTTATATTTTAAAGGGACATATGAAGATTTTTTTCAGATTACTGCAGTTGAAGTAGAATGGAAATTACAATTTAATTCATACATTTTAATTAGTTTAATATGAGAACTAGACTCAAGTCTACTAATGTGGCAGGACTGTGAAATAATCAGCAAGCAATAAAATAAATTTTAAAAATGCATAATTAGAAAGCAATAATAAATAATGTTTACTTTGTTTTGAATAATCTATGAACTATAATTGCTGCTTCTGTTTATTCGAGTCTGGCTCAAAACATAAATCATCTTAAGGCCAAATAAGCTGCTGTTTTCATCTTTTGATCTTTTGTTTCTCTCAAAAATATTTGCAGGGGAGCAAGATTTCTACTTTACTCTGAAGTTGGAAGAAGCTCCTGCTGAACTCATGAATAGAAAACTTAATTTAAAAGTTAATGGCATCATTTACCATATGAATTATTATAATTAAGCATGTTAAATGGGTGATGGCTCCCATGTCTGTGTTCAGAATACTCAAAAATGAATACTGAAGATATTGTTCCTCATTGAGCCAATAAAGTATCATCAAAGGAAGCAAGTGACTGAAAGGAACTGTAGTCACTACAAATGTCAATGAAGCCAGAAATAGTTCCCTAAAAATCAGCTATGCTGCCAGTGAATGCAGAAAGGGCAAAGTTTATGAGCCATTGACATAATCAAAGAAATAGTTGAATAGGCTACTAATCAATTAATTATACAAACTAAAATATTTCAGCATTTTATTTCATTTGGTTATATTCAATTTAAAAGACTGTATTTCATATATAAAGAGATAAAACATTTATATTACAAAAAAATGTTTTTCTACAATTTTTTTATGAAAAATGAAAGTGATCTAGAGCCATGGTCTGAACCTCATTCCGTACTTAAACATGTAGGTGGGAAGCATTAGAAATAATAAAGAACATTCTTTTTTTCAATCTCCAACAATGCACTTAATCGGAATAATGTAACTGATGGATGTCCTCCACAAAAACATGTAGAGGTGATGGACCATGCCCAAGTTGCTCATAAGGCACTTAATAAATGAAAGCAAGAGAGAGACAGAATAATCAAGAATTTCAGAAGGAATAAGCTATAGGTTTTTCCAGGTAGAGAGACATAAAAATGTCAGAATTATTTTAAACTGTTCAATGCATAAATATGTAATAATGTCTTGGTATCTCAAGAGATAATGCAACTTGCAAACACTCTTAGGTCAGAATTTATGTACTAATTTTATCTCACTCAGAAGCTAAATTAAAACAAACCTTGACTCTGATTGCATACTGATGCAAATTAGTTTACCACAGTTACGATAAAAATATATGCTTTGATAAAGTTGTGCATCAGGACCCACAAAATGGAGGCCATACCAGTAGCCAGTCCCATATCACAAATCTAAACCTAAGTTGATTTGCATTTATGGGAAACACCTATCAAGAACAGCCAACATACACCAATCACAATCCTCCAACTCTGCTTTAGCTAGTTTACCTTTCCCTAGAATCTAGGGCCTGCCTAGCCTTATAAGGAAATCCCCAACCTCCTAGACAATCATCCTCTATTTCTGCTCACCTGTTTTAATATTCTGTAAGACTCAGGAGGAGGAGTCAAATGGCGGGGAAGTAGGAGGAGGCACCGTTTCAACCTGTACCCTAAAGTGAGCTGATTACCTACCAAAGAACTCCAATCACCCATGAAATCAGCCTGAGATCAGAATTATACTCATCTGGATATCTATAGGAGCAGAAGACACCAGTGGGAAGGTAAAGCTGAGTGGGAACTTCGGACTGATATCGGAAGATAAACAAAAGGGGGAGGGAGCCCAGAGGTGATCGATTGGAAAGTAATACCCCAATATGAGAGTGCCCTGCATCTGGGGACCAGCATTAACTTGGAGTCTGGTTGAAAGCACTCAAAAAAGAGCAAAAGATCGCGGGGGGGAAATTGTGGGAATCGGGGAGGTTAGGACTCAGGACAGCCTCCCCTGGCGCTGAGCCAGAGAAAGTGGGGCAGAGAAACCAGGTCTTGGTCCTTAGCCGCCAACACACCTGAGCCGCCAGTGCACCCGAGAATGCGTGGGGTCTGGCCCCCATGAGGGGCTGGGAGCCTCACCAGACGGCGTTCCTGAGATGCGCACGCCCCACATCCTCCCTGAGAGAGGTGCAGGCAGGCATTAGCCTGGCACTCTTAGACCGGCGTCAAGGGATCAGAGCCAGGCAAGTGCGCACCCTACACCCTCCCCTGGGAGAGGTGCTCACAGGCACTGGCCGGGAGCTCTCAGACCCACAAAAACCAGGCACTCCCAGCCTGGGCCAGCATGAAAATCTCAGTGTGTGATCGTTGCTTGGAACCTCTCTGGTGGTCTGGAGCTGTCCAGATAGCCGCTGCTGCCATGGTTTTGGGTACAAGGAGGAGAACCTGCATCCCCCAGGGACTGTGATTGGAACCTACTCTGCCAGCAGCTCTGCAGAGCATTCTGAGGCTTCTCTCTGAGAGGGAGGTCGGGGTGCAGTTTGCTCTCCTCTAAACCTCCAAAAACAATCAAAAGCTGTCAAGGCAAGAGAAAATAGATGAGCGAACATAAAAACCTCCAGAGAACAAAAGCCTGAAAAAAACGGTTTCCTCAGAGCCCACCCCCTTGAGGGGAGCGGAATGACTTAACTCAGGGAACATCATTGACTGAAAACTCACGTGGCAGGCCCCTCCCCCAGAAAAGCAACCAGAAAAGGAAAAAAAAAAAAGGACAAGACAACAAGAGAACACCACCACAATTTCATAGATACAACTTTTATTTTTAACTCATTACCACTATTCTGGTTCATTTTTTTTATACATATAGGTAATTTTTTAACCTATTTACCATCACAGTGAGATGTCCAGTACATTAAATTCCTTAATGACCGTCTAACCTGAACTTTTTGATACATACACTGTGTTTTTCTTCTGCTTTTCTATTCTTTTATTTTTTTTTAATTTTATTTTAGTTTAGCCTAGTTTATTCTTTTTTTAATTTTTATATTCTAGTATACATATAGAGTTAAACTTCAAGGTAATCCGCTTTCCCCAATCAATACTACACCTATAGGTAAATCAATTTTTAATCCCCCTTTCTCTTAGGAAAGTTGAGTCCTTTAACAAAAACATCAAGATACATCCAGAAAGAATCAAAATAACCTTCCTCGCCCACATTGAGAATTTATAGCCACTCTCCCATCTTTTCCTTCCATCAGTGTTTCTGTGTATTTGTGTTTGTCCTGATAGTATATAAATCTTATCCTTGGGGTTCTTTTTGACGAGGCTCTTCCTTTTTTATTTTTTTATTTTTTGCTTTTATATATATATTTTTTTTTCTCTTGTCATATACTTTTATCAGTCTTTTTGTTTGTCTGTTTTTGTTTGTATACTTCACAAATCTTACTTTGGGGCCCATTTGGGCAGAGCTTTCTCTTTTATCTTCCCTTTTTTTCCTGTCTCTCTCTCTCTCTCTCCCTTTCTTTTTCTTTTCTTTTTTCTCTAATTTGGGTGGGAATCCTGATTGCTCAGAAGCATTCCAGGGTGCACCTTGACTGCACCACAGTCGATACATCCAGCTACATCCATTCAGTTATCTCTTACCAAAATGACTAGGAGGAGAAATGCCCAACAGAAGAAAAATACAGAGGATGGACCATCTGCAACAGAGTTAATGGCTATCGACACAGACAATATGTCAGAAAAGGAATTCAGGCTAACAATTATCCAGGCAATAGCTAGGATGGAGAAAGCCATGGATGACCAAATGGAATTGATTAGGGCAGAACCGAAAGCTACCAGGGATGATGTTCACAATGTTAGGGCAGAACTGAAAGCCACCAGGGATGATGTTCAAAATGCTCTCAATGAGTTCCATTCTAATCTAAATTCTCTAAAAGGTAGGGTAACTGAGACAGAAGATAGAATTAGTGATCTGGAGGACAAACAGATAGAGAAAGGATCAGGAGGAAGCCTGGAACAAACAGCTCAGAAGCCACGAAAACAGAATCAGAGAAATAAATGATGCCATGAAATGTTCCAACATCAGAATTATTGGAATCCCTGAAGGGGAGGAGAAAGAAAGAAGTCTGGGAGACATAGTGGAACAAGTTGTCTATGAAAATTTTCCCAATCTCACGAATGGAAACAGTGTTCATGTACTAGAGGAAGAAATCTTGGTTTCCCCCCACGATTATATATTCTCAAAAGTCCTTGCGACACCTGATAGTAAGAATGAAGAATTATAACTGTAGGCAGACCCTCTTGAAAGCAGCTAGGACAAAGAAGCTCCTTACATACAGAGGAAAGCCCATTAGAATAATGGCAGACCTGTCCACAGAGACCTGACAAGCCAGGAAGGGCTGGCAAAATATACTCAGGGAACTAAATGAGAAGAACATGCAGCCAAGAATACTTTATCCAGCAAGACTGACATTCAAAATGGATGGAGAGATAAAGAGTTTCCAAGACTAGCAAGGCATAAAAGACTATGCAACCACCAAGCCAACACTGAAAGAAATATTAGAGGGGGTTCTATAAAAGAGAAAAAATCCTAAGAATATCATTGAACAGAAACATAGAGACAATCTACAAACAGAAAGACTTCAAAGGTAACACGATGTCAATAAAACCATATCTATCAATAATCACTCTCAATGCAAATGGCCTAATTGCGCCCATAAAATGCCACAGGGTTGCAGATTGGATAAAACGACAGGACCCATCTATATGTTGTCTACAAGAGACCCATTTTGAATCTAAAGATATACCCAGACTGAAAGTGAAGGGATGGAGAAGCATCTTTCATGCCAATGGGGCTCAAAAGAAGGCCGGGGTAGCGATTCTCATGTCAGATAAATTAGATTTTAAACTAAAGACTGTAGTCAGAGATACAGAAGGACACTACATAATTCTTAAAGGGACTATCCACCAAGATGATCTAACAATTGTAAATATCTACACCCCCAATATGGGAGCAGCCAGTTACATAAGAAAACTATTAATCAAGATAAAGAGTCATATTGATATGAATACATTAATAGTAGGAGATCTTAACACGCCTCTCTCAGAAATAGACAGATCATCGAAGCAGAAAATCAATAAAGAAATACGAGCATTGAATGAAACATTGGACCAGATGGACCTCATAGATACATACAGAACATTCCACCCTGAAACAACAGAATACTCATTCTGCTCAAGTGCACATGGAACTTTCTCCAGAATTGACCACATACTCGGTCACAAAGCAGGACTCAACCGATACCAAAAGACTGACATTATTCCCTGCATATTCTCAGATCACAATACTTTGAAACTGGAGCTCAATCACAAGGAAAAGTTTGGAAGGAACTCAAACACCTGGAAGCTAAAGACCACCTTGCTTAAGAATGCTTGGATCAACCAAGAGATCAAAGAAGAATTTAAAACAATTCATGGAAACCAATGAGAATGAAGACACTTCGGTCCAAATCCTATGGGATACAGCAAAGGCGGTTCTAAGGGGGAAATACATAGACATCCAAGCCTCCCTCAAAAAAATTGAAAAATCCAGAATAAACCAGCTGTCTCTACACCTTAAAGAACTGGAGAATCAACAACAAATCAAACCAACTCCACACATAGGGGAAATAATCAAGATTAGAGCAGAGATCAATGAGGTAGAAATCAGAGATACAGTAGAATGTATCAATGAAACTAGAAGCTGGTTTTTTGAAAGAATTAATAAGATCGATAAACAATTGGTCACACTAATCAAAAGAAAAGAGAGAAAGCCCAAATTAATAAAATTATGAATGAAAAGGGAGAGGTCACAACTAACACCAAAGAAATAGAAACGATCATCAGAAATTATTACCAACAGTTATATGCCAATAAGCTAAGCAACCTAGATGAAATAGAAGCATCCCTGGAAAACTATAAACTCCCAAAATTGAACCAGGAAGAAACTGACAACCTGAATAGACCGGTATCTAGTAATGAGATTGAAACAGTGATCAAAAACCTCCCAAAAAACAAGAGCCCAGGACCTGACGGATTTCTTGGGGAATTCTACCAAACTTATAAGAAGAAATAACACCAATTCTCCTGAAGCTGTTTCAAAAAATTGAAGCAGAAGGAAAACTTCCAGACTCTTTTCATGAAGCCAGCATTACCCTGATCCCCAAACCAGGCAGACCACACCAAAAAGGAGAATTTCAGAGCAATATCACTGATGAATATAGATGCTAAGATTCTCAACAAGATCCTAGCAAACAGGATCCAGCAACACATTAAAAAGATTATCCACCAAGAACAGGTGGGATTCATCCCTGGGTTACAAGGATGATTCAACATTCACAAATCAATCAATGTGATAGAACAAATCAATAAGAGAAAAGAGAAGAACCACATGGTCCTCTCAATTGATGAAGAAAAGGCATTTGACAAAATCCAGCATCCGTTCCTGATAAAAATGCTTCAAAGTATAGAGATAGTGGGAACATTCCTGAACTTCATAAAATCTATCTATGAAAGACCCACAGCAAATATCATCCTCAATGGGAAAAAGCTTGCAGCCTTCCCATTGAGATCAGAAACATGACAAGGATCCCCACTCTCAACACTCTTGTTCAACATAGTATTAGAAGTCCTAGCAACAGCAATCAGATAACAAGATAAATAAAATGTATCCAAATTGGCAATGAAGAAGTAAAACTCTCTCTCTTCTCAGATGACATGATTCTTTATATGGAAAACCCCAAAGACTCCACCCACAAACTACTAGAACTCATACAGCAATGCAGTAATGTGGCAGGATACAAAGTCAATGTACAGAAATCAGTGGCTTTCTTATACACTAACAATGAAAATACAGAAAGGGAAATTAGAGAATCGATTCCATTTACTATAGCACCAAGAACCATAAGATACCTGGGAATAAACCTAACCAAAGAGGTAAATGATCTGTACTCGAGGAACTACAGAACACTCATGAAAGAAATTGAAGAAGACACAAAAAGATGGAAGACCATTCCATGCTCTTGAATCGGAAGAATAAACATTGTTAAAATGTCTATACTGCCTAGAGAAATCTATACTTTTAATGCTATTCTGATCAAAATTCCACCGGTATTTTTCAAAGAGCTGGAGCAAATAATCCTAAAATTTTTATGGAATCAGAAGAGACCCCGAATTGCTAAGGAAATGTTGAAAAACAAAACTGGCGGCATCACGTTACCTGATTTCAAGCTTTACTACAAAGCTATGATCACCAAGACAGCATGGTACTGGCATAAAAACAGACACATAGACCAGTGGAACAGAGTACAGAGCCCAGATATGGACCCTCAACTCTATGGTCAAATAACCTTTGACAAAACAGGAAAAAATATACAGTGGAAAAAAGACAGTCTCTTTAATAAATGGCGCTGGGAAAACTGGACAGCTATATATAGAAGAATGAAACTCGACCATTCTCTTACACCGTACACAAAGATAAACTCGAAATGGATAAAAGACCTCAACGTGAGACAGGAATCCATCAGAATCCTAGAGGAGAACATAGGCAGTAACCTCTTCGATATCAGACACAGCAACTTCTTTCAAGATATGTCTCCAAAGGCCAAGGAAACAAAAGCAAAAATGAACTTTGGGGACTTCATCAAGATCAAAAGCTTCTGCACAGCAAAGGAAACAGTCAACAAAACAAAAAGGCAACCCATGGAATGGGAGAAGATATTTGCAAATGACAGTACAGACAAAAGGTTGATATCCAGGATCTATAAAGAACTCCTCAAACTCAACACATACAAAACAGATAATCATATCAAAAAATGGGCAGAAGATATGAACAGACACTTCTCCAATGAAGACATACAAATGGCTATCGACACATGAAAAAATACTCATCATCACTAGCCATCAGGGAGAATCAAAGCAAAGCCACATTGAGATATCACCTGACACCAGTTAGAATGGCCAAAATTAGCAAAACAGGAAATAACGTGTGTTGGAGAGGATGTGGAGAAAGGGAAACCCTCTTACACTGTTGGTGGGAATGCAAGTTGGTGCAGCCACTTTGGAGAACAGTGTGGAGATTCCTCAAGAAATTAAAAATAGTGCTTCCCTATGACCCTGCAATTGCACTACTGGGTATTTACCCAAAAGATACAGATGTAGTGAAAAGAAGGACCATCTGTACCCCAGTGTTTATAGCAGCAATGGCCATGGTTGCCAAACTGTGGAAAGAACCAAGATGCCCTTCAACAGACGAATGGATAAGGAAGATGTGGTCCATATACACGATGGAGTATTATGCCTCTATCAGAAAGGCTTTTGTAGCAACATGGATGGGACTGGAAGAGATTATGCTGAGTGAAATAAGTCAAGCAGAGAGAGTCAAGTATCATATGGTTTCACTTATTTGTGGAGCATAACAAATAACATGGAGGACATGGGGAGATGGAGAGGAGAAGGGAGTTGAGGGAAATTGGAACGGGATATGAACCATGAGAGACTATGGACTCTGAAAAACAACCTGAGGGTTTTGAAGGGGTGGGGGGTGGGAGGTTGGGGAACCAGGTGGTGGGTAATAGGGAGGGCACGTATTGTATGGAGCACTGGGTGTGGTTCAAAAACAATGAACACTGTTACGCTGAAAAGAAATTTTTAAAAAGTAGAAAAAAAAAAAAAAAGAAAAAATATTCTGTAAGACTCAGTTTGCCCAAAATCATTCAGGCAGGGTGCTCCAGTTCTTGTATGGCACTCTATTTCCCCAATCCATGGATCTTTTTCTCTTAAATAAAAGACATCAAATTCATTTCTAATTGTTCTAGTTTTGTCACTTGACTGCTTACACCCATCCACAGGCACATGTTGCTGCTACCTAACATGCCATTTATTATATAAATAAATATTATTTAAAGTCTTCAATTCACAATTTAAATTATAACAAGGAATGTTATTAATGATTTCTCCAAATGTCCACTAAAATATCTACGAAACAGGAAAGAAAAATTTATTCTTTATTGAATATTTATTCTTTATTGAAAAATAAGACTATTGTCACTATATGAATAGTTTCCCTTAATTATATTGTTTCTGAATTTCATTAAGAATAATTCAGACAAGGGAAATAAAAATAAACCCTTGGAACTACAACAAAATAAAAAGCCTCTGAGCAATGAAGAAAACAATGGAAATCAAAGTGTTGACAGAACTATGTTCCTTCAGGGAGGCTCTATGGGGAGAATCTATTTCTTGTCTTTTAAAACTTGTAGAGATTGCCTACTTTCCTTGGTTCATGGACTTCTTCTATCTTTAAAGTCAGCATTTGTGGCTTGAACACTTGCCTTACACCATTTTAACCTGGCTTCCTTCACATCTTTTCTAACTCTTCTGTCTCCCTCTTAGACATGTAAACAATCCTTGTGATCCCATAGTGTTCATCAGTATAATCAGATAATAATATTTTAAAATCAACTGATCAGCAGACTTAATTCTATCAGCAGTCTTTTTTTAATTTTATTTATTTATTTGAGAGAGAGAGAGATTGAGAGAGAAAGTGAGAGAGAGCACAAGCAGCGTGAAGGGCAGAGATGGAAGCAGACTCCCCACTGGGACTCTGGGATCCTGACCTGAGCCAAAGGCAGATGCTTAACCAACTGAGCCACACAGGCACCCTCCATCAGCAATCTTAATTCCCCTTTCCCATTATATAACCTGACACATTCAGGGATTCTAGTGATTTGGACATGGACAGCTCTGGAGGGTGGGGCATTATTCTGTCTACTCTAAACAGTATAACATTCCTTCCTGGAAACTATTATAAAACTATGTAATGGACTTAAACTAAAATACTAGGGTTCTTTCTGCAGATTATGTTTCACATGTACTCTAACAGTGTGTTGTACATGTAGTACAATCAGGATACAAGTAATCTATATCAGTCCGGCAAACCCACATGATAGATGTCAAATAAATACTGAATTGAAGCTATAAATAATACTTCCATCAATATGGTACATTAAGCTAATTTGGAAAACTCTTCCAATCCAATTACAAACAAATAGGTATTCTGGTTAAAATTTAATATTAAAAAAAAAAAAACTTAAAATACATAGCTGAATTTGGAAAGGGAAAAAGCCAAAGAAGAAGAAAGAGGAGAAGGAAGAGAAGGAGGGGGAGAAGAGGAAAAAACCAAAACAAAACAAAAAAACAGCAAAGAAAACAAACAAACAACCAAACAAAAAACCATAGCAAGGACCAAAAATAGGAAGAAATGCAAAGCCTCTATAGCGAGAATGAAATGACACCATGGTAGTTTATGAAGATTTGACTTCACCTGTAAGACTGAGAAGATACTGAATTGTGTTTTAATGAGGGGAGGTACTACCTTGAACAGGCATTAGGTTGAAAAAGAATCTGAGAGATTTACAGGAAGTCCAAAAGTAATGTTCTTGTCAAAAAAAGAAAAAGAAAAGAGAAAGAAGGAAAGATAGAAGGAGGGAAGGGGGGAAGGAGGGAGGGAGAGAGGAAAGAACGCAGTAGAGGAAAAAAATATTTGAATGTCCTCTCTTGAATTTTACCTAGGCAATAAGGGTTTTAAAAAATATGTGAGGGAAAATGACACTAGTTTTCAAGTGTGAAATCTGAATTTTAAATATGCTTTTAAACTTGAAACATCAACCAGTGAAATTAATATAAAATGGGCTGGAAAAGGTAAGAGACCAAGGACTTTTGGCAAAAAATAAATACAATTATTTTTACTAAATTCTTATCATAGAATGAACAAAGTACTACAGAAATAAAACATCCAAATGAAAAGTATACAGACAAAACATCCATATTTACTTAAGAAAATAAAGCATTATGAGAGAGTGTCATGAGATATGGTATTTCCTAATAATCCAAAGGTTGTAAATTATAAATAATAAAAAAGTACTTTGACTTTATAATAAGTGCATATTAAATGATTAGATGTTAAGAAATGGATACCTTATTTAAAACAGGACATTATGAATCAGGGTCATTTTAAAAGAACAAATACAATTTTTTTTTTTTAAGATTTTATTTATTTATTTGACAGAGAGAGAGAGAGATCACAAGTAGGCAGAGAGGCAGGCAGAGAGAGAGGAGGAAGCAGGCTCCCTGCGGAGCAGAGAGCCCGATGCGGGGCTCGATCCCAGGACCCCGAGATCATGACCTGAGCCGAAGGCAGCGGCTTAATCCACTGAGCCACCCAGGCGCCCCAGAACAAATACAATTTCTAAATTAAAAAATGGATTTGGTATTTTAAAAAAACTGGATGGATAAACAAAATAATCCATTGAATGTTTTGGAAGAAAAAAGTAGAGACCTGGGAATTCCAAATGATATAATCACACAGGATGAATTACAGATTATATAGCATTGAGGAGATGAAGATTTAACTTTAAAAGATTAAAAGATAAAAACTAAAAAAGATTTAACTTTAAGGTCCACCAAGAAGAAAGTCCCAGGGAACATTACAGACTTGTTGAAATCCTTGGCTAGCTCCACCCAAAGAGAATGGGTGAAAAAAGAATAAGAAATCCTTATGAAAATTCCAACTTTACCTCTTTTGCTTTTATTTACTGTTTCCTTTGCTGTGCAAAAGCCAACAATGGGACTTCATCCCACTAGTGGGACTTTATCAAGATGAACTACCCAAGGCAGTACTTCTTAGTGTAGCCTACATAGGCAGCCTATCTTTTCATAATACTACCAACGTGCTATTTTATCCTTTTCATTTTGTCAGCATTTGTACCAAAAGCAATGATGATAAAAAGTGTTGGTTTTAATAAACATAAAAGTAGAATCAATGAAATAGAAAATAAATAAATGTACAATAGAAAAAAATCAAAAGCTAAAAGATGTTTTATTTAAGAATATAAATTTTTAATAATTCCCTTAGAACTAATCCAGAAAATGGAAAAAAACTACCAATATCATGAATTAAAAATGAGACCACACCATAGATCTTGCTAATATTAAAAATATGAGAATATAATGAAAATTTTACACTAAAATTTGAAAACATAAATGAAATAGACATATACCTTGCAAAATCCAACTTAGAAAAAAAATTAAATAGTTTTACATGGTTAAAAAAAGGAATCCTTTTCTAAGAACTATTCACAAATCAAACTTCACTTGTGAAAGTTTCCACTGGTAAAGTAATTTAAGTATTTAAGAAAGAAGCAGAACCCATTTTATCTTCCAGAAAATTATATGAGAAGAAATTATTTCCAAGGAATCTAAAATCTTACACAAAAATCTGAGAAGAGCATTATAAGAATGAAAAAGTACAGATAATCTTTTTTTTACATTTAAAAGGTGTTTTTCATTTACTTTACATTAGTACTCAAAATACATATTTCTATTTCAAGATAACATTTAAAAATTATTCTAATGCAACAGGAACATAAATAGAATTCTTCAGTTACAAAAAAGCTAGGGATCCATAGCTAAATTATTCCCATGTTTGCAAGTCTTCTTCTGAAGTAAATACTACTCCTATGCAGCTATTATCTTCTCAGGTTAGATTTAAACACACACATACATTTTCAGTTGTGTGGAAGCTTATAATGTTATATTCCATGCACTGTTCTGAAAAGTTCATTAACAGCCCCACGGCCCTAAAAACTGAAACGCTCTATCATTCTGCAAGACAGGTTGAATAAAGTTAAATTAATTAGGGCAAATAGGATTCCCACGTTAACATCAAAAGCATATAATATTCTGTAGCAAGTGGGAGTACCTCAGGACTGGCAAATTGTCCTCTTTAGAACTAATCTCATCAAAAGAGTTTAAGAAGGTTCATATTTTACCTCTGTCAAGGACATTTAAAAGTGACAAGTTTCTTTTGTGCTAATTTGACTCCCCTGAATGACCTAGCTAGTTAACTAGTCACTCATAATTTCAAATTACCATGTTATTGTCCTACCCATTCAAACAATTTATTTTCAATGTAAACATATAAAGTCAACATGAGATGTCTAACTAAAGCAAGCACTATCAATAAAATCAAGACAGACAGTTTCTCTTCTTCCAAGGTTTAGGCTTTGCCCAGAATTCTGTATACATGGAACAGCCATTCCAAGAGTCATTGTTCCCACAGCAAAGTCTTAGGCTACCACACACATTTGGACCAGGTGAACAGATATTTTAGTATTTTCCCTGTTTTTCAATTTATACAGTCCAAATGCAATGATTGCAGCAAAACCTACATTCCAATAGGAATAAAAGATGCCCCTCTAGCTTTTTTGATAAGTTTAGATCCCTGCTTTTCATTGTATGCAGGAGAGACACCTTGTCAGCTAACATAGTGACTAAAGGATCCTCCTAGAAGGACAGGGCTTCTCAAGCTCCAACATATAGTTAATCCTTTCTTAATAACAGATACAAATACCCTTAACAAGACATTCTTGTACTGAACTTAGCAATGTAAGAGAAAAATGGCATGTCACAGACAAGTGGATTCTATTCTAGGCATGCTAAATTTGTTTACCATTTGAAAATTAACACCATTTGTTGTAGTAAACTAAATATTATCTCAGTACATTTTAAAGATATGATAATATTCAAAATCATTCAACATTTGGAAAAAAAAAAAAAAACACTGATGGAACCAGGAAAATCATGTACTTCCTAAATATACCAAAAATGTATCCATGAAGACACAAAAACAAATCTCATACTTAATGATGAATAATTACAAGATTTATTCCTAAAGTCAGAAGTGACACAGAGAAAACCCACTATGTAAATTCTATTCAGTACTATTTAAGAAGTGGTAGGCAGTTGTATTCAGGCAATAAAAGCCTTATAAAATGGCAGTAAAGAGAATAAGAAATTTTAAAATATATATATGTATGAAACTTTCATCATTAACAGTGACTTAACTGTGATGATAGAATATAAAAGAGTACCTCTACACTACTTAAATTAATAAGGAATTTAGTTAGATTTCTGGTTTAAAATAAACTTAAGATGTTAGAAGCCATAAAGCATCTCTATGCACCACAAACAATATAAAAATTAAAATGTTAAATGTTGGGGCATCTGGGGGACTCAGGTGAAGTGTCTGACTCTTGATTTCGGCTCAGGTCATGATCGAAGGTCCTGGGATTGAGCCCCTCATCGGGCTCTGCACTCAATGGCAATTCGGCTTGAGGATTTCTCTCCTTCCTCTATCCCTTCTCCCACTCGAAAATATACTCTTTCCCTCCTTCTCTCCCTCTCTCAAATAAATAAATAAATAAATCATTTTTAAAAAATGTTAAATGTGGGGCACCTGGGTGACTCAGTGGTTAAGGATCTGCCTTTACCTCGGTCGTGATTCCAGGGTTCCGGGATCGAGCCCCACATCCGGCTCCTTGCTCCGCAGGAAGCCTGGTTCCCCCTCTCCCACTCACCCTATTTGTGTTCCCTCTCTGGCTGTCTCTCTCTGTCAAATAAATAAAATCTTTTAAAGAAAAAACATTAAATGTTACTCAATTTTCAACAGATTAAAAAAAATCAAGTATCTAAGAATAAATCTAATGCAAGATGTGCAACCTGGTACATAAAAACTTCATGACGTTAACAAGGAATTTTTATGGAAACCTCAAAAAGAAGAATATAGCATATTCATGAATTCGAATGTTGACTATTTGAGTAATATAAATTTATCCAACTCATTTATAGATCTAATACAATCCAGTTTAGAATTCAAGCTGATGCCTCTCTCTCTCTGTGTGTGTGTGTGTGTGTGTGTGTGTATGAAGAAATTGAGAAGCTGTTTTTACTATGTATATGGAAATATAAAGAAGAAAGAACAGTAAAGACAATCTCAAGGAAGAAATCTAGAGATCTACATTACCAGATATCAAGATTGCACTGACTATTATAATTAAGAAATGGTTAATAGGGTCTAGAAACAGATAGATCTAAGTTTACATTATGGTGCAGCACACTGGGAACCAATGTTTATTCTATAATAGTGCTTGTATCTACAAATATGTAAAAATACATCTGCCAGAAGATATGCAACATTCATTCATAGCAGTATTATATAATATAAATTGGGAAAACAACCCAAAGTTCCATCAGCATGACAATAAATAAAGTGATATATTCATACAATATTATACAGCAAGGAGAAAAAAAAGAATTACATCTTTGTGCTACAACATGGATACATCACACAAACATAATGTTGAAAGAAAGAATCAAGATGCAAAAGAGAGAGGCTATATATATTTGATATATATGAATACATATGTGCATTATATATATTAAAGATGTTTTTAAAAAGGCAGCAGCAATAATACTAATATATAGGGGTAAAGTCAAGATAAATGTTGCCCTTCAGAGTTAATAGTGATTGCAAAAGATAAGCATAATGTGAAAGACTTTCTGGAATCCAGGTAAAGTTCTGTTTCTATATCAGAGAGTAGTTACAACAGTAATATTTAATTTTATCAGGATCTATCTTTAAAATCTGTGCACTCTTTTTCTATGTATGTTACAGTTCAATAACATTTATACAAAAGATACAAATTATAAAAAATCTACACTTTAATAAAACTTTATTCAGAAATTTCAATATAATTTTTGACAAAAAATGCTATTTATAATTTTAATGTTCACCGACAATTTGTCAAAAAAAACCTAGTATGTTCCATTCACATTCTGTGTAGACCACATAGGTAAAACTTCAAGAAAATTTGAATTGTATAGATTCACAAAATATTTCTCTCCTGCTTTCTACAGTATTTTTGAGTGCCACATTAATGAATGTGTAACTCCAGGATCATGAATTGCAATACCAGGTGAAGGAGGTTCTGCAATACTGAACTCGATATTTCATCACACAAAACCTATTGCTCTGGTCCTTTCTAAAAGAAGGATTTGGCAAGTAATAAGCTTTCCTTAGCACTTCTGTTCAAATCCTCCTTGTGCACTAAAGTCCATCTCCAACACTGGCAGCAGCCCAAAGTATCTATAAATTTCACATCAATGAATTCAGTCATGCTTTTGCCTTAAAACACAGGGCAAAGATGTAGAGTGTGTTTTTCTGGAGCCTGAACCACATGGGAAGGTTTATGTTTAATATTATGGGATGCAATATATGAGCAACTGGAACTGAATTTACATGTGGATGTGCTAGTGGTATACTGGAGTCTGTGCATGCAGGTTCATAACAACTTATATCTTCAGGAAGTTTACAAGCCAATTTTTAAACCCACACATTATTAAGAATTAAATTTTGTAAATGTACATTTAAACAAATTATATTAAAAGTTAAGAAAATTAATATTCAAAATAAGTCATTATTTTAACACATTTTACTATGTTCTATACTGAAGAAGATTTTATATCTATTTTATCTGCATGGCAGAGCCAGTATACTATGGTGTGCTACTGTGCATCTCTTTCACGTGGAGAAGAAATCTGCCCTGATGGGAGCATTTATATAACAACAACAACAAAAAAAAACAAGCGGCGCCTGGGTGGCTCAGTGGGGTAAAGCCTCTGCCTTCAGCTCAGGTCATGATCTCAGGGTCCTGGGATGGAGCCCCACATCAGGCTCTCTGCTCAGCAGGAAGCCTGCTTCCCTTCCTCTCCCTCTGCCTGTCTCTCTGCCTACTTGAGATCTCTGTCTTTCAAATAAATAAATAAAATCTTAAAAAAAATAACAACAACAACAACAAAAAGGCAAATTCTACAATCAGGTATTTATTATTTTGTTGACTGCCTAAACTTAAGAAAGTGAAAAAGAAAATGTTAATCATAGACGTCAAACCAGAAGTATATCTTGTGTGTAGCCATTACACTGAAAGTAGAATAAAACTGAAAATATTATTCTGTTCTTCTAAATCTGATATCCAATTCAGTAAAGAAGTTCCTTGCATCACTGATGGACAAATGAAGTTCCAATACATGTCTTCATTATTTCACTTTGTATTATTAATATAAATGAAATTGATCAGCCAACATTCATGTCAAGACATATTTGTTAGTCCAACATTCAAAAGTTGGGTATATATACAGAAGTGAAGCAAAACAATAATAATAATAATAATAATCAGTGTAAACATTTTGTGAAAAGCAATTGGCTATATATAATTTACAGTACCTGGTATCGAATATTATTTACAAGTAGTATGATACACAACCTTTGTAGCAATAAAATTTGTATTTATATACACATGTATGCATATGCATGAACACATGTTTGAGAGCCTCTTGTCAAATATTTACCAGCAAAACAATAAAAGACATTCAAATATTATTTAATAAATTCATTTTTTGTGTGTAATTGTGATACATAGGACCCCCAAAGGGCAGGGTCCAGAGGAAGTTTCCTTCTCACCAGCATCTAAGATTGTTACTGTTAGGGAAGTTAACCAAGTCTCCCAAGGCCCAGGGTTTACAAATGACACAGAAAACCTTGCAACCAGAAAGTGTATTGTGGAAGTCATGCTTTTTGGACTTTGGGATCTCTTCTGAGACACTGGATTCATCTCAAGAAAGCACAAGTTTTTGCAGCAGAAAATAGGAGCAGAAAAGATATTTTTAAAAAATTAAGAACCCAGGGTGCCTTGGGTGGCTCAGTGAGTGCCTTCAGCTCAGGTCATGGTCCCAGGGTCCTGGGATTGAGCCCCGAATTGGGCTCTCTGCTCAGTAGGGAGCCTGCTTCTCTCTCTCTGCCTGCCTCTCTGCCTACTTGTGATCTCTGTCAAATAAATAAAATCTTAAAAAAAATAATTAAGAACCCATTTATAGTTTTATTATTTTTTAAGATTTTATTTATTTATTTGACAGAGAGAGACTCAGTGAGAGAGGGAACACAAGCAGGGGGAGTGGGACAGGAAGACACAGGCTTCCAGCCAAGCAGGAAGCCTGATGTGGGGCTTGATCCTAGGACCCTGAGACCATGACCAGAGCCAAAAGCAGACACTTTTTGACTGAGTAACCCAGGCGCCCTTCATTTATAGTTTTTAAAATGGGGGAAATAGAAGTGAAATAACTTTATCATGTTAACTCTTAAAACAGTAAACATCTTGCTAAATATTTGGAAGTATTCTATTTTAAATCAAAAGCAGTATACTATCACCCATGATAATGAACGTTTTCCTGGAAGTCTTAGCTAAGGTAATATGTAAGTGAGCAAACATGAGTAGTTTAAGGACTGGAATGTAACTAATAATTTTATTGCAGTTATGCACATAAAGTATCATTATTTAGTTAGAAAATCCAAGGTAGGGGCGCCTGGTGGCTCAGTGGGTTAAGCCTCTGCCTTTGGCTCAGGTCATGATCTCAGGGTCCTGGGATCGAGCCCCACATCGGGCTCTCTGCTCAGCGGGGAGCCTGCTTCCCCCTCTCTCTCTACTTGCCTCTCTATCTACTTGTGATCTCTCTCTATATATATCAAATAAATAAAATCTTTAAAAAAAAAAAAAAAAAGAAAATCCAAGGTAATAAACCAATGGTAGAGTCACCAAGAAGGTGGTCCAACTTCTTAGGGAGGCATTATCAGATATTGGTGAAGATTCTAAACTCTGCAGACAAACTGTATGGATTCAAATACTAGATCATCCTCTTATATAACAACACATGTACCTGTACCTCAGTTTCATCATCAGCATAATGTAGATAATAATATTTCCCACCCATAGAAATCTATGATTTGATATATGGACAGTACATAGAAAACATTTATCACATAGTAACCACCATTCAACTGGTTCTTGCAATTGTTACTACTACTACTCCTACTCCTATTACTACTAAAAGTGCATACTAATATTAAAAAAAAAAAAGAAATGAATTATGTATCCATAGTTGGAAAGACTAAATGTTATGAAGAATGCCAATTTCCTACAAGTTATTCTATAAATTAGATGTGATAATGATCCAAATCCCAAAAATGATTTTCACAGCTAACAAGTTTGCTACAAATCCATGTGAAATAATAAAGGGCAATGCATCACCAAGACAAATTTAAAGCTGCAGAATTAGGAGGAGCACTTCAATCTGTCAAATATTCAGACATTTAGTAATACCAAGTGTGTGATGTTGGGACAGAGATGCACAATGAACATATTAAGGAACCATGATTCAGATCTTCACATAAGAATATTTGTATCTAGTAGCCATGCTTTTACAAATCACTAGGAAAACACTTCAATATCTAATTCAGCAGATGATGCTGGAATATAATTGATTATACACAGGAAAAACATTATATCATATACAAAGTCAATTCCATTTATCATATAACTTCTGACAATACTAGGAGATGAACAATGTATCAGATCAAATCCATCCCAATTAGTGCCTGAAAGAGGTCTAAAAAGAAAAATAAAATCATGCCACTGAAATATTTTCATTTCATTTTGAAGGAGGATGAATAGAGAGCAGGGGAGATGAATAGGTTATCACCTTATGATTCCATATAGACATGAGCATCTATAACTACAGATGAAATTTAGATAGGTCCTCATGTAGAAATCAGCGTTTTGGGTCTGCGTGTGTGTGTTTTAATTACTTTTCCCTTTTATCTGATAGATGAGCCTCTATTTCATCAATGGGATTCATTCTATGCAGTTCTGATGTGTCCGTACCACAAGATAAGGCATGTGGCATCAAAATTATATTATAGGAAACTATTGTTTTAGAAATGGCCCAATACTTCAAAGTAAATCAATTACAGTCTTCCCTAAAAGAGAAATTGGAGAAGCAGCACACTGCTCAACAGAATACCTACATTTAAAGGCATTCTAAGTGGGTGCCAGTATTGCTCAGCTAGTCAGGTGTCTGCCTTCAGCTCAGGTCATCATCCCAGGGGCCTGGGAACCAGCTTCTCCCTCTCCCTATGCCCCAGAACTGTGGGAAATAAATTTGTTTATAAGCCAACCTATCTGTGATACTTTGTTATACTTGCCCTAAGACATACTATGAATATATTAGAAGGTTATTTTTTGCTCAAAAGAGTAAACAGGTCAGTAGGGCAATCCTCCTCCAAATGACCAACAGACATTCTGTCATCTTCACCTTATACCAATACAAGTCTTGCCTGGCAATGCTGTTCCTTCCAAATAGAAAGCAAACAGAGCCCACAGGAGCAAACATGGGAGTTTTTAATGGGCCAAGACTGGAAAGGTCAACTCTGCTCACACTTCATTGGCTAGAACTTGGGAAACGTCCGCACAAAAGAGCAAGAGAGGTAAGAAATCTTCACTTCTGAGATCAAGAGGTGGAGAACAAGAACATTGTTGAGCAGCAAGTAATTTCTGCACAAACCATCTTTCTCTTTATATATATCTATGTGTGCCCTCTTTCCACAGGTGATATCTACTCACTTGTTACCCAAAGAAGACAATACAAAATTTTATTCACTAACCACAGAGCTGAAATTTCAAAATCTCTGGATATTGATTTATCTTCTCATTGTTGCTGGATCTAGTTGTTGTGGTCCTGCAAAATATGATGTAAAGGACAAAATATCAGTCCTGTGTGTGCTATCACTGACAGAACAACAATAACAGTAGAAAACTTACATTTGGAAAGGGAAGCACACAGCTGCTCACAATATAAAATGCTGCAGCAAGATGGAGGAGGAGTAGGAGACCTAAATATCATCAAGTCCTAGGAGTTTAGCTAGGTAGTTATAAAACCATTCTGAACGCTTATAAACTCAATAGGAGATAGAAGAAAGAAGAGCAGAAATGCTAGGAACAGAAAAGTGATCACTTTCTGGAATGCAGAATGTGTGGAGAAGTGAATCCAAGGCAACATAAGGGAAGAGTGATCACAGGGGGAGGGGTCAGATCCCAGAAAGTGGTAGAGCAGTAGAGCACAAAATCAGAACTTTTAGAAGTCTGCTCCACTGAGGGAAGTCACTCCAGAATCTAAGTGAGGCATGGAGCTCTTGCAGGGACAGTGTGGTCTCAGGACCTGTGGAGGAACAAAAAGACCAGGGGTGTCAGAATGTGGTAGAGCTTCCAGGTATCAGATTGGGGAAGCCAGCTGTAATGATGGAGCCAAAGAGGGGGCTCTCAGCTCAGGATTACCTTAAACTGTGATCCAGGGCACAGTCAGGCCACCTCTCTTCAAGTAGGGACCCCACAAGGGGCAGATCTGGGGAGACCCCCTCCTTCCTCAGCTGGGAGGAGCAGCGCAGGAGGTGCTGCAGGAATCTGCTGGGTTTGGAGACTCCAAATAGAGCCATGCACCAGAGATAGAAACACTCCATCACAGGTTGGGTAAGCTCAGAGTGTGGCCGGAGACTGGGGAGACAGGAGGGATTGATGGCTTTCCTCTGAGGGTGCATTGAGGAGTGGGGCCCTGAGCTCTTGGCCTCAAATGGGCCAGAGATTTGGAGGTTGCCATTTTCATTCCTTTCCTCCAAAGCTATAGAGAAAGTGGTTAGGGAACAAAAGATCCCAAGATCAAAACCAAGCAGATTACTGAGCATGGACCCTGGCAAGGGTGGTGCAATTCTGTCTCAGGCAAAGACATCTGATAATCACTGCAACAGGCCCTGCACAGAAGATAAGCAAGAACATCCAGCCAAGATCAAGTTCACACATCAGTGACAACTGCAGAACTCCCGAGCTAGAGGAAAGCAACACATAGAATTCATGGCTATTTTCCATGATCCTTCAGTTCTTAAAAGTTAAATTTTTTAAATTTTATTTTTCTTATTCTATTTTTTTATTTTTCCTCTTTCCCATTTTAACTTTTAACAATTTTATTTTATCAATATATTTTTAAAATATTTTTTAAATTTTCAATGCTATAATCACATTTTATCCCATCATGATATTTAACCTTATTTTTTACATACATACAACTTTTTTTCTTTAAAATTTTGGGATACAATTTCTTTGAATAGATCAAAATATACCTTAAATCTAGTACATGGTTTTGTTCTACTCCCCAGCCTAATCACATACTTTCCTCTTTTTTTTCTTTTTTCAAAGAACTTCTTATTTTATCAATTCCTTTTTTAGAAACTTTTTTTTATATTTTCATCTTTACAGTCATATTCCATCCCTTCATCATGTTTACCCATATTTTTGTATATATATGTTACTCCTTCTTTAAAATACTGGGAGGTAGTTTCTTCTAACAGACCAAAATACACCCAAAATCAAATGTGTGGCTGTGTTCTATTCACAAGTCTAATATATATATATATATATATATATATATATATTTTTTTTTTCCTTTTCATTACTTCCCCTTCACTTCTCCCCCTGGTTTGGGGGCTCTTCTGATTTGGCCAGTGTATATTTTTTCTGGATTCGTTGCGACCTTTTAGTACTTGGTTCTCTCACTCATCTGTTCTTATCTTGATAAAATGACAAGGCAGAAAAACTCAACACACACACACACACACACACACACACACACACACACACACAAAGGACCAAGAAGCAGCACCAGTGGCTATGGAACTAATCAATATGGACATCAGTAATGTGTCAGAAGTAGAGTTCAGAATGATAATTATCAAGGCACTAGTTGGGCTCAAAAAAAAAACATGGAAGATATTAGAGAATCCATTTCAAGAGAAATAAAATCCCTTTCTGGAGAAATAAAAGAACTAAAATCTAAAAAAAATTGAAATTAAAAAAGATATTAATGAGGTGCAATAAAAAATGGAGGCTCTTACTGCTAGGATAAATGAGGCATAAGAGAGAATTAATGATATAGAAGACCAAGTGATGGAGAACAAAGAAGCTGAGCAAAAGAGAGACAAACAATACTGGATCACAAGGGGAGATTACAAAAGATAAGTGATACCGTAAGACGAAACAATATTAGAATAATTGGGAACCCCGAAGAAAAAGAAAGACAGAGGGGGGCCAAAGGGATACTGGAGCAAATTACAGCAGAGAATTTCCCTAATTTCTGAAGGGAACAAGCATCAAACTCCAGGAGGCACAGAGAAGCCACGTCAAAATCAATAAATATATGTCAACACCACATCATCTAATAGTAAAACTTACAAGTCTCAGTAACAAAGAGAAAATGCTGAAAGCAGCTCAGGAGAAGAGGTCTGTAACATACAATGGTAGAAATATTAGATTGGCAGCAGACCTATCCACAGAGACCTAGCAGGCCAGAAAGAACTTGCATGATCTATTCAGAGCACTAACTGAGAAAAATATGCAGCCAAGAATATTATATCCAGCTAGACTGTCATTGAAAATAGAAGAGACAAAAAGCTTCCAGGACAAACAAAAACTAAAAGAATTTGCAAATGCCAAACCAGTCCTACAGGAAGTATTGAAAGGGGTCCTCTAAGCAAAGAAAGAGCCTAAAAGTAACAAAATAGAAAGGAACACAGACAATATACAGTAACAGTCACATTACAGGCAATACAATGGCATTAAATTCATATCATTCAATAGTTACCTAGAATGTAAATGGGTGAAATACCCCAATCAAAGACACAGGGTATCAAAATGGATATTAAAAAAAAAAAAAAAAAAAACAAGAACCATCAATATGCTGTCTGCAAGAGACTCATTTTAGAACCAAAGACACCTACAGATTTAAAGGGAGGGATTATAAAACCAGTTATCATGCTAATGGACATCAAAAGAAAGCTGGAGTGGCAATCCTTATATCATATAAATTGGATTTTAAGCCAAAGAATATAATAAGAGATGAGGAAGAACAATATATCACACTTAAAGGGTCTGTCCAACAAGAATATCTAACAATTTTAAATATCTATGCACCTAACCAGAGAACTGCCAATTATATAAACCAATTAACATCAAAATCAAAGAAACACATCAACAATAATATAATAATAGTTGGGGACTTTAACACCCCTCTCACTGAAATGGACAGATCATCTAAGCAAAAAATCAATAAGAAAATAAAGGCTTTAAATGACACACTGGACCAGATGGACATTGCAGATATATTTAGAACATTCCATCCCAGTGAAACCAGAATACACAATCTTCTCCAGTGCATGGAACATTCTCCAGAATAGATCACAACCTGGGTCACAAATCAGGTCTCAACCAGTACCAAAAAGATTGGGCTCATTCCCTGCATATTTTCAGACCACAATGCTTTAAAACTAGATCTCAATCACAAGAGGAAAGTTGGAAAGAATACAAATACATGGAGGTGAAAGAGTATCCTATTAAAGAAGGAATCAGTCAACCAGGAAATAAAAGAAGAATTTTAAAAAATCATAGAAGCAAATGAAAATGAAAACACAACTGTTCAAAGTCTTTGGAATACAATAAAGTCTGCCCTGAGAGGAAAGTATATAGTGATACAAGCCTTTCTCAAGAAGAAGAAAGGTCTCAAGTATACAAACTAACCCTACACCTAAAGAGCTGGAGAAAGAAGAGCAAAGAAAGCCTAAACCCAGCATAAGAAGAGAAATCATGAAGATCAGAATAGAAATGAATGAAATAGAAACCAAAAGAACAGTAGAACAGATCAATAAAAGTAGGAGCTGGTTCTTTGAAAGAATTAATAAGATCAATAAACCTCTGGCCAGACTTATCAAAAAGACATCAGAAAAGATCTAAATTAATAAAACCATGAATGATAAAGGAGAGATCACAACCAACACCAAAGAAATGCAAACAATTATAAAAACATATTATGGGCAACTATATGCCAGCAAGTTTGAAAATCTGGAAAAAATGGATGCATTCCTAGAGACATATAAACTACCAAAACTGAACCGGGAAGAAATAGAAAACCTGAACAGACCCATAACCAGGAAAGAGATTGAAGCAGTAATCAAAAATCTCCCAACAAACAAGAGCCCAGGGCCAGATGGCTTCCCACGGGAATTCTACCAAACATTTAAAGAAGAATTAATTCCTATTTTCCTGAAACTGTTCCAAAAAAATAGAAATGGAAGGAAAACTTCCAAACTCATTTTTTGAGGCCAGCATTGCCTTGATCCCAAAACCAGACAAAGACCCCATCAAAAAGGGGAATTACAGACCCCTATCCTTGATGAAGATGGATGAAAAAATCCTTACCAAAATACTAGCTAATAAGAACCAGCAGTACATGAAAAGGATTATTCACCACAATCAAGTGGGATTTATTCCTGGGCTGCAAGGTTGATTCAAAATCCTCAAATCAATTAGTATGATACAATACATTAATAAAAGAACAAGAACCATATGATTCTCTCAATAGATGTTGAAAAGCATTTCACAAAGTACAGCATCCTTTCTTGATCAAAACTCTTCACAGTGTAGGGATAGAGGGTACATACCCCAATATCATCAAAGCCATCTGTGAAAAACCCACAGCGAATATCATTCTCAATGGGGAAAAAACTGAGCGCTTTTCCCCAAAAGTTAAGAACATGTCAGGGAAGTCCACTATCACCACTGCTATTAAACATAGTACTAGAAGTCCTAGCCTTAGCAGTCAGACAACAAAAAGAAATTAAAGACATCCAAATAGGCAAAGAAGGAGTCAAACTCTCACTCTTTGCAGATGATATGATGCTTTATGTGGAAAACCCAAAAGACTGCACTCCAAAACTGCTAGAACTCACACAGGAATTCAGTACAGTATCGGGATATAAAAGCAATGCACAGAAATCAGTTGCAACAGCAAGACAAAAGAAAGGGAAATTAAGGAGTTGATCTCATTTACAATTGCACCCAAAACCATAAGATACCTAGGAATAAACCTAACCAAAGAGACAAAGAATCTGTGTCCAGAACACAATAAAGTACTCATAAAAGAAATTGAGAAAGACACAAAGAAATGGAAAAATGTTCCATGCATGAATTGGAAGAACAAATATTGTGAAAATGTCTGTGCTATCTAAAGCAATCTACACATTTAATGCAATCCCTATCAAAATACCATAAACTTTTTTCAAAGAAATGGAACAAATAACCCTAAATTTTTAAAATGATTTTATTTATTTACTTGATAGAGAGAGATCACAAGTAGGCAGAGAGTCAGGCTTCCCCCTCTCTCTCTGCAGACCTCTCTGCCTACTTGTGATCTCCCTCTATCATTTAAATAAATAAAATCATTAAAAAAAATTTAGGGTTATTTGTTCCATTTCTTTGAGCAGAAAGCCAGATGCGGGGCTCAATCTCAGGAACCTGAAATCATGACCTGAGCCACCCAGGCACCCCAAATAACCCTAAAATTTATATGGAACCAGAAAAGACCCCAAATAGCCAGAGGACTATTGAAAAAGAAAACCAAAGTTGGTGGCATCACAATTCCAGACTTCAAGTTCTATTACAAAGCTCAGTATGGTATTACAAAAACAGTATGGTATTGGCACAAAAACAGACATATAGATGAGCAGACATATAGAGACATATACAGACATATAGAGAGCCCAGAAATGGATCCTCAACTCTGTGGTCAACTGATCTTTGACAAAGCAAGAAAGAATGTCTAATGGAAAAAAGTCTCTTCGACAAATGGTGTTGGAAAAATTGGACAGCCACATGCAGAAGAATGAAACAGGACCATTTCCTTACACCACACACAAAAATAGACTCAAAATGGAAGATAGACCTCAATGTGAGACAGGATACCATCAAAATCCTTGAGGAGAATGCAGGCAGCAACCTCTTCGACCTCAACCGCAGCAACTTCTTCCAAGAAACATTGCCAAAGGCAAGGAAAGCAAGAGCAAAAATGAACTTGGGCTTCATCAAGATCAAAAGCTTTTGCACAGCAAAGGAAACAGTCAACAAAACCAAAAGACAAATGACAGAATGGGAGAAGATATTTGCAAATGATGTTATCAGATAGAGGGCTAGTATCCAAATCTATAAAGAACGTAGCAAACTCAACACCCAAAGAACAAATAATCCAATCAAGAAATGGGTAGAAGACAAGAACAGACATTTCTGCAAAGATGACATCCAAATGGTCAACAGACACATGAAAAAGTGCTCAACATTACTTGGCATCAAGGAAATACAAATCAAAAGCACATTGAGATATCTCCTCACACCAGTCAGAATGGCTAAAATTAGCAAGTTAGGTAACAACAGGTGTTGGTGAGGATGTGGAGAAAGGGGAACCCTCCTACACTTTGGTGGGAATGCAAGCTGATGCAGCAACTCTGGAAAACAGTATGGATGTTCCTCAAAAAGTTGAAAATAGAGATACCCTACGACCCAGCAATCACACTCTTGGGTATTTACCCTAAAGATAGAAATGTAGTTATCCAAAGGGGCATGTGCACCCAAATGTTTATAGCAGCAATGTCCACAATAGCCAAACTACGGAAAGAATCTAGATGTTCATCAACAGATGAATGGATAAAGAAGTGGTATATATACAATGGAATACTATTCAGCCATCAAAAATGAAATCTTGCCATTTGCAACAACGTGGATGGAATTAGAGAGTATTATGCTAAGCGAAAGAACTCAATCAGAGAAAGACAATTATCCTAAGATCTCTCTGATATGAGGAATTTGAGAGGCAGGGCAGGGGTTTATGGGATCTATGGAGGGAAAGAAAATGAAACAAGGTGGGACTGGGAGGGAGACAAACCATAGGAGACTCTTAATCTCATGAAACAGATTAAGGGTTGCTGAGGGTGGAGGGTTAAGGATACGGTGGCTAGGTTATGGACACTGGGAAGGGTATGTGCAAGTGTCTTGAAATGTGTAAGTCTAATGATTCACAAACCTGTACCCCTGGGGCAAATAAAACAGTATATGGTAATAAAATACACACAAACACACACACACATACACACAGTGTAGCTGGCTAGGCCCTGTACTGTACTCCCCTTAAATTCACTAATTTTGACCTGTTGCAGAGAAAGTTACTTTATTAGATTCACATTCCTGATCAAAGGGAACTTCCTTGCTTATTGTTCTCTCATATCTGAGAATCTGCCCTCTGGGAGACACTTACTTGTTCATTACTTATGGAAACTATACATCTTACACAGGCTATTTCCTTCTTTTGGGAGTCTAAGAATTGTTTTGAGTCTTTTTTTTTTTTTAAGTCCTAGTCCCTCTTAGGAAAAAAATAGTATATTAGGGACAAGGTCTTGGTCTTTACGTAATCAAGGATTGTCATTGCTAAGAGAATGTGCCATCAATGAATGATGTTCAATGAAACAAAAACATGTATCATTGATAAATGCCAAAAAATGATATTTTATTTGTTCATTTAAAGATTTTATTCATTTATTTGTCAGAGACAGAACAAGCAGGGGGGAATGGCAGACAGAGGGAGAAGCAGGCTTCTCACTAGCAAGGATCCCAATGTAGGACTCAATCCCAGGACACTGGAATCATGACCTGAGCTGAAGGCAGATACTTAATGGACTAAGCCACACAGGCATGCCCAAAAAATGACATTTTAAGTCAATGGGAACCTAAGTTCTATTTAAAAAATAGGGTTATAATGCTAAAAAAATTATCCATATGATTTGGGAGGTGGTTGCACAGCTTTTAAAATCAGACACACACATATTCATAAATACAGATATACATGTGAACATAATCTTGTTTATTATAGTAATATATGAAAAATTAAAAAGAAAAAGAAAAGAAAACACCAGCTATTTTATTATCATAAACTTTATATTAAAAACTGACACATACAGTCCAAGAGAGTCCCAGTTTCTAGTTCCTTATGTAGGAAGCTTGGAAGTCATCAGTCCATCCTAAAAACAAGTAAAATGCTGAAAAGACCAAAAAACACACAAATCTTCCTGGTTCCATAAGAAAGGGGAGGGCACAGTGATAACTGCTGACCCATAAATCAGAGAGACAAACAAGCAAATACAGAAGTCTTAGCTTACAAGAGCAGAGGTTTACATGCAGAAACTTCTACAAGAACCCAGTTCCAGGTAAGAAAAACTGAACTGCTGGTGAATTATTGGAGGCTCAGTGCAGACAACTCTGAAACTTAAAAACTCCAGGGGACACGGTCATAAGGGTGCTCCACAATATTGTGAGATTTACCTCCAATAGCGTGGCCAAATTCCAAAGGTAAATGTTGGAGAAATATCTCCCAGGGCTTCCAGTAGGTGGAAGAAAAAAGGCATTTTGTTTTTGTTTTTGTTTTTTTTTTAGTTAGTTATTTGTTTTTTTAAGATTTTTTTTTTATTTGACAGATAGAGGTCACAAGTAGGCAGAGAGGCAGGCAGAGAGAGAAGGGGAAGCAGGCTCCCCACTGAGCAGAGAGCCCGATGCGGGGCTCAATCCCAGGACCCTGGGATCATGACTTGAGCCGAAGGCAGAGGCTTTAACCCACTGAGCCATGCAGGTGCCCCGTTATTTGTTTTTTATGTATCATTTTTTTATTGTGGTAAAATATTTATCTAACCCAAAATTTGTTATTTATATTAACCATTTTCAAGTGTACAGTTTGGCAGCACTAATTACATTAATTGCTGTGCAACCATCACACTGTTTCCAAACTTTTTCTTCTGGGGATATAGCCATTTTTAAAATTGTTTTTAATTTTCCATACTTTTCCTTGTATTTTTTTGGTTTCAAATTTATTTAAATTCTAGTTAGTTAGCATTTAGTGTAACAGTGATTTCAGGAGTAGAATTTGGTGATTCATCACATACAAATAACAGTGCTCAATACAACAAGTACTCCCCTAATCCCCATAATCCATTTAGCCCATCCATCACCCACCACCCTACCATCAACATTCAGTTCATTCTCTATAGCTAAGAGTCTCTTATGGTTTGCTTCCCTCTCTTTTTTATTTTTTTCCCTTCCCAAATGTTCATCTGTTTGCTTCTTCAATTCCACATTGAGTGAAATCATATGGTATTTGTCTTTCTCTGACTTATTTTGCTTAGCATAATACTCTCTAGTTCCATCCACATTTGCAAATGGCAAGATTCAATTCCTTTTGATGGCTAAATAATATTCCATTGTATATCTGTACCATAACATCTTTATCCATTCACCAGTTGATGGACACTTGGGCTCTCTCCACTATCTGGCTATTTTTGATAATGCTGTTATAAACATTAGGGTGCATGTGCCCCTTTGAATCAGGATTTTTCTATCCTTTTTGTAAATAACTAGTAGTGCAATTGCTGGGTCATTGGGTAATTCTATTTTTAACTTTTTGAGGAAATTCCATACTATCTTCCATAGTGGCTATACCAGTTTGCATTCCCACCAACGGTATAAAAGGGTTTCCTTTTATACCTTTTTATTTTTTATTTTATACCTTTATTTTTATTTTATACCTTTTTATTCCTTTTATACCTTTTATACCTTTTCTCCACATCCTCACCAACATCTATTGTCTCCTGAGTTGTTAATTTTAGCCATTCTGACAGAATGAGGTGGTATCTCATAGGGGTTTGGGTTTCCATTTCCCTGATGATGGGTGATATTGAGCATCTTTCATTTGTATTTCCTTGCTGATGAGTGTCTATTGTCCATCTAATGTCTTCTTTGGAAAAAATGTCTATTTGTGTCTTCTGGCTATTTATTGACTAGATGATTTACTTTTTGGGTGTTGAGTTTGATAAGTTCTATATAAAGTTTAGGTATTAACACTACATCAGATGTCATTTGCAAATATCTTCTCCCACTCCAAAGGCTGCCTTTAAGTTTTATTTTCTTTGCTGTTCAGAAGCTTTTTATCATGCTGAGGTTCCAATCATTCATTTTTGCTTTTGTTTCCCTTGCCCCTGGAGATGTGTCTAGTAAGAAGTTGTTATGGCCAAAGTCAAAGAGGTGGTTGCCAAATTGATTGAACCCCTAACCAGACATACCAGAACGAAAAGAAAAAGGACCTAAATAAATGAAATAATGAATTAAAGGGGAGAAATCACAACTAATACCAAAGAAATATAAATAATTATTTTAAGATATTATGAAAAATTATATGCCAACAAACTTGGCAAGCTAGAAGGAATGGATAAAGTCCTAGAAACATACAAACTACCAAAACTGGAACAGGAAGAAGTAGAAAATTGGAACAGACTGATAACCAGCAAAGAAATTAAATCACTAATTAAAAATCCCCCAATGAACAAATGTCCAGGGCCAGATGGCTTATACCAAGGGAATTCTAACAGATATTTAAAGAAGAGTTAATACCTATTCTCAAACTATTCCAAAAAACAGAAATGGAAGGAAAACTTCCAAACTCGTATTACAAGGCTAGCATTACCCTGATGCCCAAACCAGACAAAACCCCACTAAAAAGGAGAATTACAGGCCAATATCCCTGATGAACATGGATGCAAAAATTCTCAAGATAAGAATAAATCATATCCAAGAGTACATTAAAAGAATTATTCACCAATCAAGTGGGATTCATTCCTGTGCTGCAGGGGTGGTTCAATGTCCATGAATCAATCAACATAATACACCACACTAATAAAAGAAAGAAGAACCATGTGATCATCATCTCAATAAATACAGAAAAGCATTTAAAGATATGTACCATCTATTCTTGATTAAAAACCCTCAACAGGGTAGGATGGAGAAAACACACCTCAAAATCATAAAAGCCACGCACAAAAAACCCACAGCTAATATTCAGCAATGGGGAAAAACTGAGATCTTTTCCTCTATGGTCAGGAATAAGACAGGGATGTCCACTCTCACCACTGTTGTTCAACATAGTACTAGAAGTCCTAGCTTCAGCAGTCAGAGAGCAAAAAGAAATAAAAGGCATCCAAATGGGCAAGGAAGAAGTTAAACTTTCATTATTTGCAGACAGAATGATACCCTATGTGGAAACCTGAAAAGTTGACCCAAAAACTGCTAGAACTGATACATGAATTCAATAAAGTTGCAGGATACAATCAACAAACAGAAATCTATTGCATTTCTACACACCAATAATGAAGTAGCAGAAAGAGAAATCAAGGAATCAATCCCATTTACAACTGGACCAAAAATCGTAAGATACCTAGACAAAAATCTAACCAAGAGGTGAAAGATCTGTCCTCTGAGAATTATAAAATACTTATGAAAGAAAGTGAAGATGCCACAAAGAAATGGAAAGCATTCATGCTCATGGAAAGGAAGAACAATATTGTAAAATATCTACCTAATATTGTAAAATATACTACCTAAAGCAATGCACACATTCAGTGCAATCCCTATCAAAATACCACCAGCATTTTTTCCCAGAAGTAGAACAAACAATCCTAAAATTTGTATGGAACCAAAAAAGACCCAAATCTTAAAAGAGAAAAGCAAAGCTGGAGGCAGCACAATTCTGGGCCTCGAGCTATATTACAAAGCTGTAATCATCATGAAAGTGTGGTACTGGCACAAAAACAGATATATAGATCAATGGAATGGAATAGAAAAGTCAGAAATGGAGCCAAAACTTTATGGTCAACTAATTTTCAGCAAAGCAGGAAAGAATATCCAGTGGGGAAAAAAAAAACCAGTCTCTTCAATAATCAGTGTTGGAAAAGTGGACAATGTGGGAGGCCACGATAAGGTTTGAGATGAGGACCAAACCAGGCCCTGACATGTGTCTCCTTTAAAGTCCGAATAGCCTAACACAAGGCTTATTTGGACGGAAAAGTTGAGTTGCCCTGAGAAAGGGTCTGTGCTATGTGTTGTGCGCTCGCCTACATGACTTCCCACACGTTTACTAGTGAGATGAGAGCAATTTGGGTGGGGTCCTAAATTCTTAACTGGTCCTTGTTGTTTCAGCACAGCTCAAAGAACACTCTCAGGTTTGTTGTTACTTCTTTGTAATTATCTGAAGACAAAGACCACTGGCCTTGGACGATCTGCATTTAGACCTTGAGAAGTAGTTAATGGGGAAGTCTGGAGGGTTTCATGCATATATAACAAATTCTTTTGTAATTAGCTAATGATGGACAATTCTTTGTAATTATTTCTGTTGGTTATATAATGCCTCGCTGCCCTGAATAAACTCGGCACTGTTGGACATCCTCCTCAGTGTCCCTCCTGCCCCCATCTCTTTGCCTCTTTAACTTCTTTTCACCATCCTCTTACCCTCACGTTTCCTGGTCGATTTGTCCCGCCGGCCGCGACAGGACAGCAACAAGCAGGAGAATGAAACTGGACTTTTCTTACATCATCCACAGAAATAAGTTCAAACTGGATGAAAGACACAGTTTGAGAAAGGAAATCATCAAAATCCTAAAGAAGCCATTTTTAAATACTCCAGAGCATACTGTTCTTCTTAACAAGGTCTGCCCTCACGTGAAACTACTTAACCAGAGCTAACCCCACTAGGGTATTATCAGAGCGTAACTGGCCTAGCGAAGGGAAATACCCAATACAAACTCACTGTAACCAATCTGTCCCAATGAAGGAGGGAGAAAAGAAATAAAAAACACTTGTGAAGTTAGAGTCCAGAGACACAAATCACTAAAAGATTGAGACCTACCTGTAGGACTAGAGAATACTTTCCCTCTCCTGAAAACTCAGCATGCATTACTAAAGGCCTATTTATAGTAGTTCCTTTTATTCAATGTATCATATCTGACTATCAAGAAAAAATTTTAATACAATTATACTATAATTATAACACAAAATTATATTGTGCATTTATTCATTTTCTATTTCATTGATTCTGCTCTTATGTTAACTCCTCTTCTTTATTTTCTTTTGTAAGATTTATTGTTCTTTTCTAACATCTTGAGATGGAAACATATCTCACATATTCTCAACTTTCATTCTTTTATAATGTATGTGCTTTAGGCTCTAAGTATTCAGTTAAGTGCTACATTAGCTGCATTTCATAATATTTGAAGTGACAGAGCAAGCATCAGAACCAGACATGGCAGAGATGTTTGGATGTCAGACCAGGAATTTAAAACAACTATAATTTACAAGTTGAGAGTTTCAATGGATAAAGTATATGATAAGCAGGAAAAAATACACAAGGAACCAGAGAGATGGAAATCCTAACAAATAATGAAAAAGAGGTGCTACAGATGAAAAAAATATATATAACAGAAATGAAGCCTGTCTTTGATGGGTTTACTAGTAGATTGGAGAGAGTTGAGGGAAGACTCTCTGGTCTAATACAGGTATCAATAGAATGCTCAAAAACTGAAAAACAAAAACTAAAAAGACTGAAGAAGCGGAACAGAAAACCTAAGGACTGTAGAACTACTACAAAAAGTGCAAGATATACATAATGGGAATACCAGTGGGAAAGGAAAGAAGGGAACAGAAGAAATATTTGAAACACTAATGACTAATAATTTCCCCAAATTGATGTCAGACATCAAACCCTATATCCAGAAAGCTCAGAGAACACCAAACATGATAAATGGCAAAAAAACTACACCTGGAAATATCATTGTCAAATTACAGAAAATCAAAGATTAAAAAGAAAAAATCACAGAAAAAAAAAGAAAAAAAATATTACCTATAGAAAAATAAAAAAGAATTACATAATTATATTCAACTTCTCCTCAGAAACCATACAAGCAAGAATAGAGTGATATGAAATATTTAAAGTTTTGAGAGAAAAAAGCTACAGGCCTAGAATTCTATACCTTGTGAAATTATCTTTGAAAAATAAAAGAGAAATAAAGATATTCTCAAACAAAAATTGAGGGAATCTGTTGCAAGTAGAAATGTTAAAATAAGTTTTTCAGAGAGAAAAAAAATAATATAGGTCAGAAACTTGGATTTATATGACAAAGTAAGAGTACCAAAGAAGGAACAAGTGAAAGTAAAATAAAACTTATTTTTTTACTCTTAGTGGATCTAATAGAAATAGTTTGTTCAAAATAATAATAGCAACAATGTACTCAATTATATATGCATATGTGTGTGTGTGTATATATGTTTATGTAAGATTATATGTAAGTGAAATGAATGACAGCAATGATACGAGACAGGAAAAAATAATACGAAGGAAAAAATAAGGATTTTTTAAAATATAAGATATACTATCATAAAGTGACATAGTATTATTTGTAAATTGACTTGATATAAACATATATTGCAAACTTTAGGACAGCCAATAAAAAAGGTAAAAAAAAAAAGAAAAAGAAAAGAATGACATGCTAAGAATGAAGAGAAAGTTGAATCATGAAATGCTTAAAATTAATAAATAAATTCTTAATTAAAACCACAGAGGAGGGTCACCTGGGTGGCTCAGTGGGTTAAGCCTCTGCCTTTAGCTCAGGTCATGGTCTCAGGGTCCTGGGATCGAGCCCTGCATTAGGTTCTCTGCTTAGCAGGGAGCCTGCTTCCCCCCTCTCTCTGCCTGCCTCTCTGCCTACTTGTGATCTCTCTCTCTGTCAAATAAATAAATAAAATCTTTAAAAATAAAATAAAATAAAACCACAAAGGCAATACTACAAAGGCAGAAAAATGAAAGAAATATATAGAAGTAAAGAACAAGGGCAATAAATAGTAAACACTAATTCAACTATATCTATAATCACTTTAAATGTACAGTATAAATAGTATAAATGGATAGTATATAGTATAAATATACCAATTAAAAGACAGAGATTGTCAGAGTGGATAAAAAAATATGACCCAACCATATGTTGTCTACAAAAAAATCCACTTTAAATGTAAAGACTAATATGAATTAAAAATAAATAAACAGAGAAATATACACTCCATGCTAACTGTAATCAAAAGAAAGCAGGAGTAGCTGTATTAATTTCAGACAAGGAAGACTAAAAGGTAAGGAAAATTAACAAAGAAGGATATTACATAATGATGAAGGAGGCAATTCTCCAAAACACATAAATCTGAATGCACCTAACAACATAGCATCAACGTACACAGGCAAAAACTATAGAACTACCTGGAGAAACTAATAAATCCACTATCATAGTTGGAGACTTTAACACCCCTCTATCAAAAACAGAATAGACAGAAAATCAGTAAAAACACAGCTGATCTCAACAATACCATCAACCAATTGAATAGAAATAACATCTGTTGGCTATTTTATACAGCAACAGCTCAAAAATCCTCAATAAACAACTAGCAAATTGAACCAAACAATGTGTAAAAAGAAGTATACACCATGACCAAGTGGGTTTATCCAGGTATGTAAAGATGGTTCAACATTCAAAAAGGAATTAATCCATCACATGAACAGAGAAAGAAAAAAAGGAAGATCACATGATCATATCAATAGATGTGGAAAAAATATTTGGAATATCCAGCACACATTTGTGTTAAAAACTCTCAGTAATTTAAGAACAGAGTGGAATTCTCAACTTGACAAAGACTATCTATAAAAACCTACAGCTAACATCAGACCTAATGGTGAGAAACTTTGAAGCTTTTTCACTGTGATCAGGTATAAGGCAAGGATGTCCCCTCTCATCACTCCTTTTCAACATCATACTCAAAGTCCTTGCTCATGTAATAAGTCAGAAAAAAAGAAATGAAACATAAATAGATTGAGAAGACATAAAACTGTCTTTGTAGAAGGCATGATCATCTATGTAGAAAATCTAAAAGAACTGATTTAAAAAAAAACCCTCTTGGAATTAATAAGTGATTATAACAAGTTTGCAGAATACAAGATCAATTACACAAAAGTCAATTGCTTCCCTATATACTTATGATAATAAAAAATGGAATTTGAAATTAAAAACATAATAACATTTACACTAGCAACCAAAAACTGAAATAGTTTGGTATAAATCTAACAAAATATCTATAGGTTCTATATGAGAAAAAACTATAAAACTGTGATGAAAGAAATCACAAAGCTAAATGATGGATAAATTTTCTTTGCTCATGAATAGGAACACCCCATATAGTTAGGATATCAGTTCTTCCCAATTTGATCTATAGATTCAAGGCAATCCCATTCAAAATCCTAGCAAGTTATTATATGGATATCAACAAGCATTAAATCTAAAGTTTATATGGAGTAGCAAAAGTCCTGGAATAGCCAATAAAATATTAAAAGAGAAGAACAAACTTGGAGGTGTGATACTACCTTATTTCATGATATATGCAGCTATAGTAATTAAAATGCTGTGGTATTGACTGAAGAATAGAAAATAGATCAATGGAACAGAATAGAGAATCCAAAAATAGATTCCCATTAGTGTAATCAACTGATCTTTGGCAAAGAAGAAAATGTAATAAAATGGAACAAGACACTCTCTTCAACAAATGGCACTGGAACAAGTGGAACAACCACATACAAAATCATCATCGTCGTCGTCATCATCATCATCATCTAGATATTGACCTTATATCCTTATCATCATCATCTAGATATTGACCTTATACCCTTATCATCATCTATATATTGACCTTATACCCTTCACAAAAACTCAAAATCGATCTAAAGTATAAAACTCCTAGAAAATAATATATGAGAAAACCTAGATGACCTTGGGTATGGCAATGTCTTTTTCAATATGAAGGAACAACCCAAGAAAGAAAGAATTGATAACCTTGACTTTTTATAATTAAGAACTTTTGCTCTGTGAAAGACATTATCAAAACAATTAGAAAAGAAGACACAGATGGGGAGACTGGCAAAAGACACAGCTGATAAAGAATTTTATCAAAAATATACAAAGATTCTTAAAAACTCAACAATATAAAAATTTAAAAATGGGCCAAAGTCTTCAAAGAAGATATACAGATACTATAAGCATAGGAAAAGATGCTCCACATCATCTGTCATCAGAGAAAATCAAATTAAAACAACAAGATACCACTACACACGTATTAAAATGGTCAAAATCAGGGGCGCCTGGGTGGCTCAGTGGGTTAAGCCGCTGCCTTCAGCTCAGGCCATGATCTCAGGGTCCTAGGATCGAGTCCCGCATCGGGCTCTCTGCTCAGCAGGGAGCCTGCTTCCCTCTGTCTCTCTCTCTCTGCCTGCCTCTCTGTCTACTTGTGATCTCTCTCTGTCAAATAAATAAATAAAATCTTTTAAAAAAAATGGTCAAAATCTGGAACACTGACAAGAAATGCTGACAAAGATGTGGAGCAACAGGAACTTTCACTCATTGATGGTGAAAATGTAAAATGGTATAACCAGCTGGAAGACACTTTGGCAGTTTCTTAAAAAACTAAACATACTCTTAACCATATGATCCAGCAATTGCACTCCTGTGTATTTATCCAAGGGAGTTGGAAATCTATGTCCACACAAATACCTGCACATTGATGTTTACGGCAGCTTTATTCATAATTGTGAAATAATGGAAGCAATCAAGATGCTCTTCATTAGGTAAATGGATAGACTATGGTGTATCCAGACAATGAAATACTATTCAGCCCTAAAAAGAAATGAGCTATCAAGCCATGAGAGATGTGGAGTAACCTTAAATACATATTGCTAAGTGAAAGAAGTCAATCTGAAATGGCTAGATTCTGTATGATTCCAACTATACAACATTCTGGAAAAAGACAAAAAACTATACTGACAGTAAAAGATCAGTATTTTCCAGAGTTGTGAAGGAGGAGAGGATAAATAAGTGGAGCACAGAGGATTTTTAGGGTAACGAAAATACTCTGTAAGACATTATAAGGGAGCTTGCAGTTCTCATTTCTTAATTAGAAGTGTACAAGACTTTAAGCTGTTGCAATAGGCAAGAAAAATAAATAATGTCTAAGAATTGGGGGGGAAACCTAGACTCTTATTCACAAATGACAAGATAAGCTTTATCAAAAATGCAAATGAAATTATAGAAAATATTATGCAATAAGCACAAGATTGATAAAGGTTGGTAAGCACAAATCAATATATAATCAAGAACAACAGGGCCCCTGGGTGGCTCAGTGGGTTAAAGCCTCTGCCTTCGGCTCAGGTCATGATCCCAGGGTCCTGGGATTGAGCCCCGCATCGGGCTCTCTGCTCAGCAGGGAGCCTGCTTCCCTTCCTCTCTCTGCCTGCCTCTCTGTCTCCTTGTAATCTCTGTCAAGTAAATAAATAAATAATCTTAAAAAAAAAAAAACCACACCAAAACAAAACAACCTTCTACAAATAAACAGTTTTTAAAATTCAATGGGAAAATGAACAATGTATGAACAAGTTCTTATAAAGTAATATAAAGGGCCAGTATTTATATATACACACATATTTTATATGTATACACATATATATGAAATATATATAATATAAAATGTTCAAATGTACCAATCATCAAAGAAATGCAAATCAATCAATAGGATTTTTTTTCACATATGGACTGACAATGCAATTAAGGCCCTGTATTAGGATGAATTTGTGGAAATGAGTATTCTCATACATACTTGATGAAAATGTCCATCAGTAATATCTGAGGGACAAGCAGATGGTACTTCATAAAATTAAAAGGTCCATAAATTTAGACAAAGCAATTGAAATTTCTGGAAATCCATCCCATATTAACATTCACATAGAAGCACAGAGATATAATCATTCAGTCAGTCAGTCAGTCAGTCAGTCAGTAATGACTTACTAAGCACCTCTGTATAGTAGGACCTATTTAGGCACGACAGAACTATCAGAGAATAAGAAGACAAGAATTACTCTATCATTACAGAAATCTCACATACTAGAAAGATGGTTGTTGTGTTAACAAACCAACCAATAAAGAACACAATTACTAATGAGAATGAAAGAAATAAAAGAGGGGCACCTCGGTTGGCACACTTTGGTTAGGCCTCTGCCTCTTGGCTTTGGGTCAGGTCATGATCTCATGGTCAAGAGATAAAGTCCCACATTGGGCTCCATGCTCAGTAGGAAGCCTGCTTGAGATTCTCTCTCCCTCTCCTTCTGTCCCCCACACCTCCAGTCCCGGCTCATGTTCTCTCTCCCTCTCTCTCTCCAAAACAATAGTAGTAGTAGTAATAATAATAGTAGTAGTAATAATAATAATCAGTCTTAAAAAAAAAGAAAAGAAATAATAACAGGGAGTTTTCCTTTTCTGAGACATTAATAAATGTATTGATGAGGGAGGCAACATCATCTGTGAAGAGCTTTATGGCAATTGTCCTGTGAGACTGGAAGGTAATTGGGTTCACAGTTTTAGACAGGAAAAAATGGAATCCCAGTATAATAAAAGCCAGATGAAGAAGGCATATGAATTAATACAAAACCACAATGAAAGAGTGGTAATGAGAGAATATTGACTTGGAGGGAACTGAAGCAGTGGATATTTTATTATGCCATCCCTAGAACACAATAAATGAGCAACCTTTATGTGCTTGACATTAATAAAAAAAATAAAGTAAGTACTGCAAATAAAAACTTAACAGAGTTGATTAGTAAATTTATGGCCTTGAGTCAATTCATAGACCATGAGTCCTTTGATTAATGAATGCAGAGGCTTTGTGGAAGATCCCTGAAATGGTGCACCTAGCTATATTAAATGAACAGGTGTCCAAGACTTCTCCAGAGAGATAAACAGCTATTTATTTGGGTGCTTTATAACTGGACTCAGATAAATGCCCAAATCTCCAAAGGTTTGTTAAATATAGGGCCTGAATTAACACTAAACTTGAGAAAGCAAATACATCTCAGGCCCAACTTCTAGAATGGGAAGTCAAATGACTGAATCTTCATATATGTCTCCCAGTGGATCCTGCAGACCCACCACAAATCCTGTGGTTATTTTTTCAGTTCCTGAATGCAAAGTTAGAATCCTTACATTGACTCCCCAGTATCAGGGTCATAAAAGCTAAAAGGAAACTCTTGGAACTGTCCTGTATATACAAATTAAGGATAAATAAACAATACCACATCTGTAAGAAAGCTAAAGATTTTTACTATGGTTTGAAGATTTGAAAGTTGCAAGGCTAGTCATTCCTATCTGATCCATTTTTATCTTGTTTGTTTGACAGTGGAAGAGCTTGTTACATGTTTGAAAATAACCACAGATTACTATTAAAGTGATTAGGTAGTACAGTTCCAACAATATTGGGAAGTATTCATGGGCAATGACAATGGTACATGGAGTATCTGTTAAGTCTCAATAGGAGAATCACATTAAAGACTCATTAGTTTTGGAGTAAAGCTATGTCCTCTCTGCCAAATATCATTCTACTTTTGAGAAGCAACTCCTGGCAATTTACTGGGTTCTGGTAAAGACTTCTAATTAAAGAACATCAAGGAAATATGCAGCATGAATTGCCCATCAAGAACTGGTCTGTATTTACTCCATCATTAAATGGAAATGGTATGCATGAGACTGAGTCCAACACCAAAGAACACACAATTAAATTGCATGAGCTGCTGGCTCAGAATCTCATGATGGTTAATCATGCAGCTCACAAACTTTTCCTAAACCCACAGCTAAAGCCTGAGGGCTGAGGTGCATGGGATTTCCTATGACCAGCTAGCAGGAGATGAGAAATTCAGACCTGATTTTTGGAACTTGGAAGGATACAGGATTACTGCACTACTGAGGAATATCAGTAAGGAAAATCGTACAGAGGGTATAATTTCAGGCAGTGTATCTGGCTGTCCACTCTTCCTACAAGAAAAGACATATCGACATTTGCACTCATGGGCAAGAGCTAAGTTTGGCTACTAGCCATTCAATTGTAAAGGGAATGTTTGAAAAGTGGGAATAAACAGGTCTGAAGGAGACTTATGCATGAAACTTTCAAAATGGCCACAGAGTATGAAGATAATTGTGAATGGCAATGCAAAGTTCAGGAATCCTCAAGATCACCCTCACTTCTGACATGGATTTTAAGTTTGGAGGGGTCCCAAGAACATCCAGGTTCAATAATTCACCAGAACTGACAGAACTCATAAAAAGCATTATACTCACAGATACAGTTTATTACAACAAAATTGTACATACTAGTATCAAAAAGGTCCAGGAGTCACCAAGCATAAGCTTCCATTCATCGTCTCCCAGAGTGTCTTTATTTTCCCCCTACAATATATGATGTAATATGTATGACTCAATATGCACTGAGTAGTGCCAATCAGGGAAGCTGTTCTGCCCCTTTGTGTTTACTGTGCATGCCAAGTACAATTCTGAGTGTTTTAAAAATAAAAAGTAAAAACAAATTCACTTGTCCCACATAACCACCTGATGAGGTAGTATCATTTTTATCCCCAACCTGATCAAGGTCCCAGGTGGTAGAGACAGAATTATAAACCCCATGCCATGTCTAAAAAAAAAAAAAAACAAAAAAAACAAAAAAAAACCACACACACACAAAACAAAACCTTACCTTAAATACTATGGTACAATGGTATGCTGATTGAAAAATGACTGGAGTGCTGCTCTTATTTTCTTGAAAATAGGTTTAATGTTCTGGAACTACTTCACTAGAAACTTTCATTTTAGAAGAAACCTCGGCTTTATATTTGTTTAACTAAAAAAAAAAAATCAAGAGAGTCCTCTTTTTGTGGAAGGCAGGACAGTGGGGTGGGGCTTAGTGAATAAGAGAAAATTTGCCCCATGGTACTTTTACATTGTAACCTTTGGAGAAAATATTTGCTAATATAAAATGGAAGTACACAAAGGCACCCATTATCTAGACTTGAGGTTTTAAGAAATTACTGCTTTTTTAATTTAGCTGAAGAAAATATAACACTGCAGTTAAATGTAATTATATATAAAAAAGCCCCAATTCCTTTAAATAATAGGAATTTTAATGATCATTTCACTAAGTTTTCTGAATATAACATTTATGTCTTAAAAAATTCCCACTAGCCAGTGAAATACTCTTCATTCACAGTAGTTGAGTGGTGGTCTTTTGAATAATAAGTAAATATGGCTCACATTTATTTTAAAATGTCAGAAAACAGTCCAGTTGACAATATTAATAGAGTAGAAAATCCATGATCACAGAAGCTTTCCTGTCAAACATGACAACCTTCTAAATTACTTGTCAAAGTTGACCTGCACACAAGCTTAGATGAACTAAATAAGTTAGGCAAGTTAACAGTGAGTGTAAAAGTGGGATAAGTCTCAGAATATCAATGATACTTATCACTGTACATATCTTGAAGTAGAGAAAATAAAGGAAAAGTTTACCTACTTCCTATAACTATCTAAGAATGGAAAGTATATTTATACCAAGTTTAGAGAACGGAGACTTTTTTTAAAATTTTTTTATTTTTGAAAGGAGTCTTTTAGCACATATTCAATGCTATCATTCAAACAATACAACAGAGATTTATTTTACCGTCAATGAAAGAAACTTAACAAGAATGTCAAATAAATACTCTTTATGATAAAATCGAGCTATAAAGATTGCATTTACAATTAGGAATATTAACTCCTTTTCTAAATTCAAACTTTAATTCCTGAAACCTAGGACTAGATAATAAATAAAGAACAATTCCATGAGATAATCCATCAACCAAATGCACTATAATTGTTCAGCATAGTTTAAATGCAAGAAGAAAATAATTCTTTTTTTTTTTTAAGATTTTATTTATTTGACAGAGAGAGAAATCAAGCAGGCAGAGAGGCAGGCAGAGAGAGAAAGAGGGAAACAGGCTCTTCACTGAGCAGAGAGCCCGACATGAGGCTCAATCCCAAGACCCTGGGATCATGACCCGAGCCACAGGCAGAGGCTTAACCCACTGAGCCACCCAGGTGCCCCAAGAAAATAATTCTTAAAACTTAAATAATATTTCATGAACTATATTAAGGATAAATTCTGAGGGTAGAAATTGGAAGTTAATTTATTATCATACTTAATATTTAATGAAGACTTATAATGTGGTGGACACTCTTGTCAACTTATATGAATTATTCACTTATTAATCACAATAAACCTATGACAAGGTCCTATTTCTCATTGCACTTGTTTAGATGTGAAAACTGGGGATCATAAAATGTAAGAATTTGCTCATGGTGGCAAATGTAGAACCAAGATTATACCACAGATGTTACACCCTGCATTTTTAAGAACCAACATGAGGAAGAGTTTGATGTTGAAGATTTTACATTATTGTTTTTTTGTTGTTGTTGTTTTGACAAAATTATCCAAACATAGTCCCTGTCTACAAATCCATCAAGTTTCTATAGTTTTACAACAGGGATGCCTGGATGGCTCAGTCAGTTAAGTGTCTGTCTTCTGCTCAGATCATAATCCCTGGATCCTGAGATTGAGCCCCAAATCAGGTTCCCTGCTCTGCAGTGAGCTTACTTCTCCCTCTCTCTCTGCCTGCTGCTCCCCCTGCTTGTGTGCTTGAGCTCTCTTTCGCTCTCTCTCTCTCTCTCTCTCTGTGTCAAATAGATACATTAAATCTTTTTTAAAAAGTTTTATAATAAATTCTGAATTTGCCTTGAATCATTCTTCCTCAAATATTTATTAAAAAGTTAAGGCAATTCTTTCATTATATGATGAAGACTAATTTTTGTCCTGGAAGAGATCTTATATGTATTAATATACTTCAAGAAACCGAGGATCAGGTGTCATGGGAACACATACTTTGAGTTTATCAAGACACAGCAGAAATTTATTTTTTTTTTAATTTTTTTTTTTAAAGATTTTTTTTTTATTTATTTATTTGACAGAGAGAGAGATCACAAGTAGGCAGAGAGGCAGGCAGAGAGAGAGGAGGAAGCAGTCTCCCTGCAGAGCAGAGAGCCCGATGCGGGGTTCAATCCCAGGACCCTGAGATCATGACCTGAGCCGAAGGCAGCGGCCTAATCCACTGAGCCACCCAGGCGCCCCTAGAGTTTTATTTATTTTTTTTTTAAGTTTTTTTTTATTTATTTATTTGACAGAGAGAGAGATCACAAGTAGGCAGAGAGGCAGGCAGAGAGAGAGGAGGAAGCAGAAGACACAGCAGAAATTGAGCATGTAAAAAACCACAGAAAAAGAAGTCAGAAAAAAACTTAAAAGTACTGGTAAATTCTTCCCATTGTCTCCTGTGAAGTACTTTTTTTTAAAATTTTTTATTTATTTTTTATTTTTTATAAACATATAATGTATTTTTATCCCCAGGGGTACAGGTCTGTGAATCGCCAGGTTTACACACTTCACAGCACTCACCATAGCACATACCCTCCCCAATGTCCATAACCTCTCCCCCTTCTCACAACCCCCCTCTCCCCAGCAACCCTCAGTTTGTTTTGTGAGATTAAGAGTCATTTATGGTTTGTCTCCCTCCCAATCCCATCTTGTTTCATTTATCCTTCTCCTACCCCCCAACCCCCCATGTTGCATCTCCACTTCCTCGTATCAGGGAGATTATATGATAGTTGTCTTTCTCTGATTGACTTATTTCACTAAGCATGATACCCTCTAGTTCCATCCACATCGTCGCAAATGGCAAGATTTCATTTCTTTTGATGGCTGCATAGTATTCCATTGTATATATATACCACATCTTCTTTATCCATTCATCTGTTAAGGGACATCTAGGTTCTTTCCATAGTTTGGCTATTGTAGACATTGCTGCTATAAACATTCAGGTGCACGTGCCCCTTCGGATCACTACGTTTGTATCTTGAGGGTAAATACCCAGTAGTGCAATTGCTAGGTCATAGGGTAGCTCTATTTTCAACATTTTGAGGAACCTCCACACTGTTTTCCAGAGTGGTTGCACCAGCTTGCCTTCCCACCAACAGTGTAGGAGGGTTCCCCTTTCTCTGCATCCTTGCCAGCATCTGTCATTTCCTGACTTGTTAGTTTTAGCCATTCTGACTTGTGTGAGGTGATATCTCATTGTGGTTTTGATTTGTATTTCCCTGATGCCGAGTGATGTGGAGCACTTATTTGTGTGTCTGTTGGCCATCTTCTTTGCAGAAATGTCTGTTCATGTCTTCTGCCCATTTCTTGATTGGATTATTTGTTCTTTGGGTTTGAGTTTGCTAAGTTCTTTATAGATTTTGGACACTAGCCCTTTATCTGATATGTCGTTTGCAAGTATCTTCTTCCATTCTGTCCGTTGTCTTTTGGTTTTGTTAACTGTTTCCTTTGCTGTGCAAAAGCTTTTCATCTTGATGAAGTCCCAATAGTTCATTTTTGCCCTTAATTCCCTTGTCTTTGGTGATGTTCCTAGGAAGAAGTTGCTGCGGCTGAGGTTGAAGAGGTTGCTGCCTGTGTTCTCCTTAAGGATTTTGATGGATTCCTTTATCACACTGAGGTCCTTCATCCATTTTGAGTCTATTTTCATGTGTCGTGTAAGGAAATAGTCCAATTTCATTTTTCTGCATGTGGCTGTCCAATTTTCCCAACACCATTTATTGAAGAGGCTGTCTTTTTTCCATTGGACATTCTTTCCTGCTTGGTCGAAGACTAGTTGACAATAGAGTTGAGGGTCTATTTCTGGGCTCTCTATTCTTTTCCATTGATCTATGTGTCTGTTTTTGTGCCAGTACCATGCTGTCTTGATGATGACAGCTTTGTAATAGAGCTTGAAGTCCGGAATTGTGATGCCACCAACTTTGGCTTTCTTTTTCAATATTCCTTTGGCTATTCGAGGTCTTCTCTGGTTCCATATAAATTTTAGGATTATTTGTTCCATTTCTTTGAAAAAAATGGATGGGATTTTGATAGGGATTGCATTAAATGTGTGGATTGCTTTAGGTAGCATAGTCATTTTCACAAAATTTGTTCTTCCAATCCAGGAGCATGGAACATTTTTCCATTTCTTTGTGTCTTCCTCAATTTCTTTCATGAGTATTTTATAGTTTTCTGAGTATAGATTCTTAGCCTCTTTGGTTAGGTTTATTCCTAGGTATCTTATGGTTTTGGGTGCAATTGTAAATGGGATTGACTCCTTAATTTCTCTTTCTTCTTTCCTGTTGTTGGTGTAGAGAAATGCAACTGATTTCATGCATTGATTTTATATCCTGACACTTTACTAAATTCCTGTACAAGTTCTAGCAGTTTTGGAGTGCAGTCTTTTGGGTTTTCCACATAAAGTATCACATCATCTGCAAAGAGAGATAGTTTGACTTTTTCTTTGCCTATTTGGATGCCTTTAATTTCTTTTTGTTGCCTGACTGCTGAGGCTAGGACTTCTAGTACTATGTTGAATAGCAGTGGTGATAATGGACATTCTGACCTTAGCAGAAGAGCTTTCAGTTTTTCTCCATTGAGAATGATATTTGCAGTGGGTTTTTCATAGATGGCTTTGATAATATTGAGGTATGTGCCCTCTATCCCTACACTTTGAAGAGTTTTGATCAGGAAGGGATGCTGTACTTTGTCAAATGCTTTTTCAGCATCTATTGAAAGTAATATGGTTCTTGTTCTTTCTTTTATTAATGTGTTGTATCATACTGATTGATTTGAGGATGTTGAACCAACCTTGCAGCCCTGGAATAAATCCCACTTGATCGTGGTGAATAATCCTTTTAATGTACTGTTGGATCCCATTGGCTAGTATTTTGGTGAGAATTTTTGCATCTGTGTTCATCAAGGGTATTGGTTCTCTTTTTTGGTGGGATCCTTGTCTGGTTTTGGGATCAAGGTGATGCTGGCCTCATAAAATGAGTTTGGAAGTTTTCCTTCCATTTCTATTTTTTGGAACCGTTTCAGGAGAATAGGAATTGGTGCTTCTTTAAATGATTGGTAGAATGCCCTGGGAAGCCACCTGGCCCTGGGCTTTTGTTTATTTGGAGATTTTTGATGACTGTTTCAATGTCCTTACTGGTTATGGGTCTGTTCAGGTTTTCTATTTCTTCCTGGTTCAGTTGTGGTAGTTTATATGTCTCTAGGAATGCATCCATTTCTTCCAGATTGTCAAATTTGTTGGCATAGAGTTGCTCATAGTATGTTCTTATAATTGTCTGTGTGAAGTACATTTTTAAGACACTGCAGGATCATTTTGACCCTCCATTTTCTACTTCTATAACAGTTATTTTATTATGCACATTAACTAAGCAAGAAGTCTAGATTTCCTCTTGCTGCAAAAAGAATTTACTGGCAGCAGAGAAAACTGGCATTTCTCAAAGTTCCAAGATAGCTGTGCTGTAGACCCACACGGTCTACATTGAGAGGAAAATAAAGCAATGCAAATTGCTGCCATTTCCTGAACATCACCTATGACATATCACACTAGCCATTTTAAAACATTGTTTCAATGAGTGTTACCAGAAATTTCTGTGCATACCTAAGTGTACTAGATGGCTATAATTTTCCAGCATAAAGGAACTTTTAATTTATAAAAAATTCTGAGTCAGAAGACATATCATCTATTTATTGCATGCTTCCTTCCAATGCCTAAATCTAGATCTTTGCCTGCCACTGACAGTTAATGTCCTTAGTATATTAAGAACTTGTTTTAGTATATTAAATCCTTAAAGGTATTAGTATTTTATGCATGGTCTTTAGCCTTTCATTCCTCAATTATAATAACAACGAACAAGAAGGCATAGCTTAGATTCTTTTCCAAAGAAAATTAAGATAAAATATACTGGTAAAATCTTAGTTACATTATTTTTAGATTGCTTTATCAAATATTTAGAGATTCTATGATATGCTGATCACTATGTGTCATACTAGAAGCTACCTATGTCAAAACAGTTACATTAATGTCATGGATTATGTGTGTACACATGTGTGTATGTATGTTGGAGAGGGGTGCAAAGATAAAACTTAATAAAATAATCATGTCTAATACATATATGGATAGATAATATATTGTTGGATTAATTAGTGCTGTCTTTTCTCCCTTTCCAGATTTTCTTTTTTTCCACCTCCCCTTCAAGAAAGTAGAAAATTCCATACTTCAGTATACTCAGGATTTGTATATAGCTGGAAGGAAAAGAAAGCTTGCCAGAATTCTTAACCCTTTTTTTTTGTAAGTCCTAGACCCACTGAGCATAATAGTGTCAATTATAAATCAAAAAGAGTCTTGCAAAAGCAGGAGACTAGTTGGTGTTCTCCCTTCCTACAGTTTTTGTTAGGTTAGTGGGGTCCCAGAACTAGAGACACAGATGTGAAGGGACAGTGCCCCAAAGCCTCCAAAAGGAATAGCTGCGTAGGAATGGAAGAAGTGACCACTGACACTAGTCATGGGTCACCAGACTCAGCAGAGATCTGGTCACAAGATGTATGGCATGGCAGCAGTTAAAATGCCACAGACAAGTAGAGTACTACCATAAGAGAAGACAATGTCTGCATCAGTGACCAGAAGCTCATTTCCATTCTCTGGGCACCAAGTAGGTTCTCAAAGTATGAAGGAATATTAGGTCAGGTTAGGAGAATGTACCATGCTGAATATGGAATTTCCAGTGAAGTTAGAAATTTGAGAAGTCACAGTAAAACAGATTACACAGGAAATAAAGTAGTATTTTATACACACCATGGCTTTTTGTCTGTAATTAATTCCCGCATGATTGTAAAATATTAAAAATATGTATGAAGTACGTAAGAAAGACACAGGAATTATTAAATGTGTCACAGAGAAGGTGACTGATGATCTGAAAAAGATGCAAGATGAGGAAAACTTTCCTCAGCAGTGAGGGTTAACACATGCAAAGTCAGAGACATCTCTAATCCCATACCTTGATCTCACTACAAACAGCAATCCATTACTATAGGACTGGAATATAAAAATCCACAAGCAACTCCTTTTAAAAGATATGGAGTTGTGATAAACATAAAATGTATTGAATGAACAGGGTAATACTCTTCAATAGCTGTTCTTAAAAAAACAAAAACAAAACAAAACAAACAAACAACAAAAAAAACAGCAGTAGTTCTTGAAGTATAGTCAAAGGACTCCCAGTGATTCCAACAATTTTCAAGGGGTCCACAAGGTCAAAAGCATTTTTCTCATAATAATGAACCCTTTGTCTCTTTTTCTCACACAAGAATGTTTTTTTATACTTTCTGTAAGTGGGATTCATTTCTTTATTCTTTTTCAGAAATTTTGTTGTTGGTGTGTAGAAATGTTGCTGATTTTGTATGTTAATTTTATATTATACAAATTATTGAATTCTAATTAGAGATCACAATATTTGGCTGGATCCTTAGATCTTTAAGATTTTCTATATATATAAAATTGTGTCATCTGCAAACAGAAAAATTTTACTTCTTCCTTTCCAATTCTAATATACTTTATTGCTTTTTCCTGTCTGACTGCTTTGGATAAGACTTCCAGCACTATGTTGAATAGGAGAAGTGACAATGGGCACACTTGTCTCATTGCTCATTTTAGAGAAAATGCTTTCTTTCTTCCACCATTGACTATGGTGTTGGCTATGAGCTTGTCATATATGGCCTTTATGTTGAGAAATGTTCCTTCTATGGCTAATTTGTTAAGTTTTTAATCATAAGTGAATGTTGAATTGTGTCAAATGCTTTTTCTACATCTATTGAGATGTTCATACTATTTTCTTCTTTCATTCTATTAATGCAATGCATCACAATCATTTGCATATGTAGAACTGTCCTTACATCCTAGGGGTAAATCACCCTTGATCATGATGAATGATCCTTTTAACATGCTGCTCAATTCAGTTTCAGTTACTGAGAATTTCTGCATACCTAGTCATCAGAAATATTGGTCTGTGGTTTTCTTTTCCAGTAGTTTTCCTTTTCTGGATTTACTATCAGGATAATCCCAGCCTTCTAAATTCAGTCTGGGACTGAGTGTTCTTCCTCTTTGATTTTTTGGAAGACTTTAAGAAGGATTGGTGGTAATTCTTTCAATGTTCAGTAAAATTCACCAATAAAACCATCTGTTCTTGTGCTTGTCTTCTCTGGGAAATATTTATTTACTGATCCCATATCCTTACTAGTAATTGGTTTATTCAGATTATCTACTTCTTGATTGCAGTCTATCTACGATGATTGCAGTCTATCTATTATGATTGGATTATCTACTTCTACTTCCTGATTGGAGTCTTGTAATTTGTATGTTTCTAAGATTTTTTCCATTTCTTCTAAGTTGCTCAATGTGTTAACACATAGTTGTTTATAGTAGCCTCCTATGATCCTCTGAATTTCTATGGTTCTTCTTTCTTTTATTAGGGTGGTGTATTATGTTGGCTGATTCATGGATATTGAACCACCCCTGCAGCACAGGAATGAATCCCACTTGATTGTGATGAATAATTCTTTTAATGTACTCTTAGATATGATTTGCTCTTATCTTGAGAGTTTTTGCATCCATGTTCATTAAGGATATTGACCTATAATTCTCCTTTTTTAGTGGTGTTTTGTCTGATTTGGGAATCAGGGTAATGCTGGCCTTGTAATATGGGTTTGGAAGTTTTCCTTCCATTTCTGTTTTTTGGAATAGTTTGAGAATAGGTATTAACTCTTCTTTAAATGTCTGGTAAAATTCCCTTGATATAAGCCATCTGGCCCTGGACTTTTATTTGTTGGAAGATTTTTAATTACTGATTCAATTTCTTGGCTGGTTATCAGTCTGTTCAGGTTTGTTATTTCTTCCTGTTTCTGTTTTTGTAGTTTATGTCTCTAGGAATTTATCCATTCCTTCCAGATTGCCTAATTTGTTGGCATATATTTTTTCATAATATTCCCTTATAATTGTTTGTATTTCTTTGGTGTTGGTTGTGATTTCTCTTCTTTGTAATTTTGTTTATTTGGGTCCTTTCTCTTTTGTTTTTAAGTCTGGCTAGGGGTTTGTCAATTGTATTAATTTTTTCAAAGAACCTGCTCCTATTCTCATTGATCTATTGTACTGGTTTTTTGTGCATCTCTATAAGATTTATTTCTGGTCCAATCTTTATTCTTTGCCTTCTTCTACTGGATTTAGGCTTCATTTGTTTTTCTTTTTCTAGCTCCTTTAGGTGTAAGGTTAGGTTGCAGATTTGAGATTTTTCTTGCTTCTTGAGGAAGGCCTATATTGCTATATAGTTCCCTTTAGGACCATGTTTTGCTGCATCCCAAGGTTTTGGACTATAGGGTTTTCATTTTCATTTGTATCCAAATTTACTCTTTAATCTCCTGGTTGACCCATTCATTCTTTAGTAGGATGCCCTTTAACCTCCATGTATTCATGGTCTTTCCACATTTTGTCCTGTGGATTTCAAGTATCATAGCATTGTGGTCCGAAAATATGCAGGGTATGATCTCAATCTTCTTATACTTGTTGAGGTCTGCTAAGTGACATAGTATGTGATCCAGTCTGGAGAATGTCCCAGGTGCACTTGAAAAGAATGTGCATTCTGCTATTTAGGATGAAATGTTCTGAATATATCTGTTAAGTCCATCTGTTCCAGTGTGTAAAATTTCCTTGTTGATTTTCTGCTTAGATAATCTGCCATTGATATAAGTGGGGTGTTAAAGTCCCCTACTATTATTGTATTATTATCAATGTTTCTTTGTTATTTTTTATATATTTGGGTGCTCCCAAGTTGGGGGTATAAATATTTATAATTGTTAGATCTTCTTGTTGGATAAAACCCTTTATTATGACATAGTGCCTTTCTTTACCTTGTTACAGTCTTTGGTTTAAAATCTAGTTTGTCTTATATCAGTATTGCTACTTCAGCTTTCTTTTGACATCCACTTGCATGGTAAATGCAATCTGCAGGTGTCTTTAGGTCTAAAATGAGTCCCCTGTAGGCAGCATATGGATAGGTCTTGTTTCTTTAGCCATTCTGACACTCTTATCTTTTGATTGGAGCATATATTCTTTTACATTCAGAGTGATTGTTGATAGATATGAATTTAGTGCCACTTTATTACTTCTTTCATTATTTCTGGAGATTTTCTCTATTCCTTTCTAGCATTTGTAGTTTTTTTATCTTTCTTTCCAATTCAAAGAGTCCCCTTTAATGTTTCTTGCAGGGCCAGTTTAGTAGACATGAACTCGTTTAGTTTTTGTTTCTCTGGGAAACTCTTTATCTTTCCTTCTATTCTGAATGATAGCCTTGCTGGATAGAGTATTCTTGGCTGCATACTTTTCCCATTCAGCATGTTGAAAATATTACTCTACTCTCTTCTGGTCTGCCAAGTTTCTGTGGAGAGATCTGCTGCTAATCTTATTTGTCTTCATTTGTAAGTTAGGGACTTTTTTTATCTTGCTGTTTTGAAGATTTTTTTCTCTATATATTTTGCAAATTTAACAATGGTATGTCTTGCTGTCGGCCTGTTTTTGTTCATTTTCATGGAAGTTTTCTGTGCTTCCTGGATTAGGAAATCTGTTTCTTACCCCAGATCAAGGAAGTTTTCAGATATAATTTCCTCAAATAAAACTTCTGCTTTCTTTTCTGTCTTTTCTTTTTTTGGATTCCCATGATATGAATTTTATTATATTTGATGGGCTGAGTTCCCTAAGTCTACTTGCATGATCCAAGATTTTTCTTTGCCTCTTCTGATCAACTTCATTATTTTCTAAAATTCTATCTACTATATCTCTTAACCCATCCCTCTACTTCTTCTATCCTTGTGGTCCATTATACCCAGCAAGTTTCAAATCTCAGTTATGGCATAATTCATTTCAGTCTCATTGGTTTTAAGCTCTTTTATCTCTGTGGTAATGGTATCTGTGATGTCTTCTATGTTTTTCTCAAGCTCAGCTAGTTCCTTATGATTGCTGCTTTAAATTCTGGATCAGGCATATTACTTGTAACTGTTTCAATTAGATCCCTGGCTGTAACCTTTTCTTGTTCTTTCTTTTAGGATAAATCCTTCCATCTTGGAATTTTGTCTAAGTCTCTCTTTGTCTGTTGCATTGTATGCATGGAGATGTCTGTGATTTGTCATGCATAACTGACCATCCTGAACTGCGTGTACTCAGGCAGGCTAAAGAATGCTGTTTGTGGGCACTTGGGTGGCTCAGAAGGTTAAGCCTCTGCCTTCAGCTCAGGTCATGATCTCAGGGTCCTGGGATCGAGCCCTGCATCGGGTTCTCTGCTCTGCAGGGAGCCTGCTTCTGCCTCTCTGCATGCTTGTGATCGCTCTCAAACAAATAAAATAAAATAAAATAAAATGAAATAAAATAAAATAAAATAAATGTTGTTTGTGAGACTTGTGCTGCTTGAGTGACCTTGGGAGCCTGGTTAATTGACATTAGGTGGTCTCCAGGTCAGAACTGACCCTTCTGGTCTAGACACCAAGGGCTATAAATTTTGCCTTGATGTCCTCTAGCTCCAGGATGGGCTGGCCCCCCAGAATTGAATCCAGGAGTGGAAACAAGGGTATATTGTCCAGGCTCCTTAAAGATGTAAAGACAAGATAAAAATGCAGCCTGCCTCAAACTGCACATAGGCAAAAACAAAACAAAACAAAACAAAACAAACAAAACAAAACCCCTGCACATAGGAAAACAAATGACCCCATCATTTACCCCATATATAGGGCCCATATAGGGATGGCCAGTTGGAATTCTCACCTGAGGGGAGGATGCTCCACCTACACCTCTCAATGGGGACTTCAGCCTGACCATCTCCATGTGGCTTTCCCAGCTAATGAGGTTGCATGTTGTTAAGTAACTGATTTGATGTAACTCTGTCTTATTCTCCTTTTACTGCTTACTTTTGCCCTCATCTTTGCTCAGATTTCCCTTTTCTTGTTCCTAGATTTTTTGCAGTATAAATAATGTGTTTTTTCCCTTTCAAAACTGAGACTACAAGCTGCTGTGAATCTTTCTTAGAACATCTGTGTATTAGTAAAGTCTATTAGGTTTCCTGCTCCTGAGAGTAATGGTTTTATGAAGAAGTCATATACTCTCCAGAGCCTAGTGCTTCAGGAAGTGTCTCCTGTGTATTCTGTGTGTACTCTACTGCTGTGTTATTGGCTGCTCTATCCCTCAAGTCACTCCTCAGCAGAGTATCTCCTTGCCTGCAGTGGGGAGTGTTTGGACTTTGGCCAGAATGTGGCGAGTTTTAACTAGGAGTGCTCTGGTCTGCTTGTTGAAAGCGACCTGATGCTATTTCCACTAGAGCTGAAGTTCTGTAGAACTCTGTGGTCAGTAGATGTGGTGCATGCAGGGGTTTATGCCTGTCTTCTGGGGGAGGGGTCTTGCTGCACTGGTTCTCAGGCACAGCTGCCTAAGAAAAGCAGTATCAGCAGACCATGGGGGGTGGGAGGAGGCAGACAGGGCTTGGTGTAAGCAAGTTAGGTCCCACTGTTGGCACTGCACTGTTTACTGAAGGTAGTTTATGCTGAGGGGTGGAGTAGGGAAATGGCACCCTCCAGCTCCTTTGTCCCTGAAGAGAGGAGTTTGTGCTTGCTGGTGTCAGGGAAGACCTCCCAGAAGAGTGAATAAATGTCCCTTGTGTATCCTAGGTGTTTTTCACATCACTGTCTTTACACTGTTGCTTACCTGCCTGTAGTAACGCAGAGCACTGTGGGCTCTATCCGAGCCAGGTTGGCTGAGTTTTTAAAACTTCAAACTTTAGGGACCTGGTGTGAAGGGGACCTGTGGTGGTCTTCTGGGGGAGGGTCTCACCATGCTGGAATTGATGCAGGTTTGACCCAGAAGGCCAGTCACACCAGAGGACAGGTGTGTATGGGTTTTGGAGCAAAGCACATGATGGAGTCAGTTTCCAGATTAGTTACCCTCAGCAGATGTCTCTGTGCCTAGACTGAGGGGTGGGGGAGGGAAATGGGTCCCACAGGCTCCTTTGTCCCTAGAGAGGCAATGTCACCTCTCTCAGATGCACTCCAAGAAGGGGGAATCTTCTCTTCTAGTGCATCTCTGGGTGATCTTCAAATCATGTGGTCTGCCCCACCGCCCCCCATTACCTGCCTGCCTTCTATACAGAAGCACTGCAGTGCCCTCAGGGCTCTACATCAGCCACACAGCAGACCACTAAAATTCTAGTCGTCGAGATCCACTGGTTGTTAAAAACTCGGGAAAATCAGCCCCTCTCATTTCCTCCAGTCAGTGGCTTCAGAGAAGTGTTTTCCTTATGTGATCCACGCCTCTGCACACTCTCTCAATATCGCCCCTTTCTGAGACCAGGGCTCCCTCCCCTCTGCAGCACCTATGATCTTCCCCCCACCAAAAACACATCTCCACACCCCCTACTTTCTACAATGTGGCCTCCTCTCTCCCTCTAGTTGTGCAGTTTGTTCTGTGAGTCCTCTGATCAATTTCTTGGGTATTCATGATGATTTCATATTTATCTAGCTGTGTTTGAAGGAAGAGGCAAGCTTCGGGTCCCCCTACTACTCTACCACCTTAGCTGCTCTTTGCCTCTTAATGTAGGTAGGCATCTATTACTACAAGTTTTGCTGCATCCCATAAGCTGTGGTATGTGGTGCTTCCACTTTCATTTGTCTCAAGAAACTATTTCTCCTTTAATTTATTATTTGATCCATCAGTTTTTCAGAAGAGTGTTAATTTCCATGTGTTCATGGATTCTCCAGTTTTTCTCTTGTTATTGATTTCTAGTTTTATGCCACTGTGGTCAGAGAAGATATTTGGAAAAATTTAAATATTAATGAATTTTCAAGAATTGTTTTATAGCCTAATATATGATCTGTTCTAGAAAATGTTTCATGTGCCCTTGAGAAGAATGTACATTCTGCTGTTGTTAAATAAAACATTCTGTACATGTCTGTGAGATCCATTTGGTCTATAGTGTTCAAGTCTGCTGTTTCCTTATGGATTCCCAGTTTAAATGATCTAGCCATTGTTGAGATTGGGTATTAAAGTCCCTGTTATTGTATTGCTCTTTATTTCTCCTTTTACTTGTCAGTTTTTGCTTTACATATTTAAGTGCTCTAATTTTGGCTCCAAATTTGTAAAAGTACAACAAAATTTGTGAAAGTACTCTTTTTTTTTTTTTTAAGATTTTATTTATTTGACAGAGAGAAATCACAAGAGAGGCAGGCAGAGAGAGGGGAAGGGAAGCAGGCTCTCCGCTGAGCAGAGAGCCCGATGCGGGGCTCGATCCCAGAACCCTGAGATCATGACCTGAGCCGACCGCAGCAGCTTAACCCACTGAGCCATCCAGGCGCCCTGTGAAAGTACTCTTACAACTTCCTGATGTACTGACCCTTTATCATTTATAGAACGACCTTTGTCTCTTTCTTACTGCTTTTAGTTTAAAATGTGTTTTGTCTGATATTAGTACAGTTTCCATCTGTATTTCTCTTACATAAGTACACTTATATATAACTATAACTATATTGCCTTTTTGGTTATCATTTGTTTGAAATGTCTTTTTCCATCCCTTTGTTCTCAGTCTGTGTGTGCCTATGACTAAATTGAGTCTCTTGCAGCAGCATACCATTGGACATTGACTTTTTTAAAATCTATTTAGCCATTTATATCTTCTGATTGAAAAATTTAATCCATTTATGTTTAAAGTGATTATTCATAAGTAAGGAATTATTATTGCCTTTGTTAATTGTTTTCTGGTTGTTATGTAGATCTATTGTCCTGTTTCTTATCTTGCTTTCTCTTTTGTGTTTTAATGTTTTTTAATATCAGTATACTTTGTTTCATTGTGTTCTTTTCTGTAACTACTACCAAAATTTCCCTTATAGTTACCATGAAGCGTAAATTAAATATCTTAAAGTTATAAAACTATTTTAAACTGCTAAATTCAATAGAATTTATAGACATTACACTTTTTTTTTCCTTCTCCCCCTCACATTCTAGGTTATTTCTGTTACAATTTACATGTTTTTTTTATATTCTGTAACAATAACAGATTATTGTACTTATGATTACTTTTGCTACATTCAGTTCCATTAACCTACTGTTTGGAGTTAATGAACCACCATTACCTGCAAAATCTAACTATGACCATATATTTACCATTACCAGTGAAATGTGTGCTACCTTTTTGTGTTTTTATGATGTTAATTAGCATTATTTTATTTCCACTCAAATAACTCCCTTTGACATTTCTTGTAAAAGAGGTCTGTTGCTAATAAATTCTCCCAGCTTTTGTTTGGGAAGTTTTTATCCTTCCTTCATTTCTGAAGAACAGCTTCAGTGAATATAGAATTATTGATTGAGTTATTTTCTTTCAGTATTTTGAATGTCACTCATTCTCTCCTGACATGAGAAGTTTATGTTGAGGAATCCACCACCTATATTCCCTTGCATGTAACTTCTCTCTATTCTCTTGCTGCTCTTGAAGTTCTTTGTCTCTGACTTTTGACAAAGTAATTATACTGTGTCTCAGGGTAGCCTATTCAGATTCAATCTATCTGGGGTCCTTTGGGCCTCACACTTCTGGATGTCTATCTCTCTCCTTGGATTTGGGAAGTTTTAGTCATTATTGCTTTAAATATACTTTCCATCCCTTACTCTCTCTTCTTCTGGAATTCCCATAATATAAATATTTAGTTTCATTACATCCTACAAGTCCAATAGGCTTTCTTCCCTATTTTTCATTCTTTAATCTTTGTGCTTCTTTGACTAGTTAACTTCCAATATTTCTAGGTGGCTGATTCTTTCTTCTACATCATAGAAGTCCACTTCTAAAAATCACTATTGAATTCTGTAGTTCACTTGTTGTATTTTTCAACTCAAGGATCTCTTTTTGTTGTTGTTGTTTTTAATGGTTGGTATTTCTTTGTCAAACTTCTTATTTTACTCATGCATTTTTTTTTTTTTTTTATTTGACAGACAGAGATCACAAGTAAGCAGAGAGGCAGGCACAGAGAAAGGAGGAAGCAGTCTCCCTGCTGAGCAGAGAGCCTGATGCGGGGCTTGATCCCAGGACCTTGGAATCATGACCTGAGCTGAAGGCAGAGGCTTTAACCCACTGAGCCACCCAGGCACCCCTCATGCATTTTTTTCTTAATTTCATTTAGTTATCTAGGTTTTCTTATAATTCATTAAACTTCCTTAGAGGATTATTCCCTATTCTCTGATGGTTCACAGATCTCCATTTCTTTAGGTTTAATTAATGAAGCTTTATTTATTTCATTTGGAGGTATCATATTTACCTGATTTTTTTGTGATGCCTGATTCCCTACATTCGTATCTGTTCGTTTGAGTAATGGGGCTCCTCTTCCAGATTTCACAGGTTTGTTTTGGAAGAGACTGTTTCTCACCAGTCAGCTCAATTAGAGTTTCTGGGTATGTCTGCCGATAATGTCCTTGGACAGCTGGGGCCTGCTATCATGATCTATTTTGAGGCTAGGAAACTGTTTGAACTCTGAGGACAGGGATAGCAGGTGTTTCACTAACAGAATAGTTGGATAAGACTGCTGGCTTGGTTCCCTACCCAGGTGAGGCTTAGGATGATCTCTGTATTTGTGAATATTCTGGTCAGACTTACAAGAGTGCTGGGACTGGGTCTATAGTAGTAGACAGGGCTATGAATTAGCTTCCCTGCCCTAGAAAGAAAGCAAGCCAGGGCTATAACCTGTACAGCTTGTTGTTGGGGGTTGAGGGGAGGTTGCTGAATCAGGGCTGAATGTGCACTGAGTTCTTAGGTCAGATAAGGCCACCAGTTTTGCTCCGCAGACAGGAGAAGCCACAGGCTACACTCTGGTCAAGGACCACTGTACATAGTACCACTGTTGAATCAGCTATGTAGCTTCCTGTTTGCTCTTATTAAGTTCTCTGGTTAAACAGGCTAGAGGCTGAATTTAACAATGAGCAGGGCTATGAACTAGACTCCTTGCCTGGGTGCAGCTGAAGTAGCTTGAAAACTGGTGAAGGTCTTTGTTGTCTTAATTTAGGATGACTTACACCCCAAAGTCCCTGGCTGTACATGGCCACTGGGTTTTCTCTATAAACTGCTGTCTTTGTCGTTTCTTTTGGCATGAGCACTAAACTGCATACCTTTCAGGTGTCTTGCCAGATCTTCTGGTTACAAAGGACTGAAGACACTCTCCACAGCAAGTGGGGCTATATCTCAGCCTCTTCGCCAGGACAGAATGGGGAGGAGCCACTCCACACTACTCTCAATTTCCCAAACAGGCTCTCTGTTTCAGTGGAGACTGAGGCCACTTTCAGCCTTCTATGAATTAAGTCTCCCACCTGTGCATAGCACAGGAAGCCTCGACATGAGGTACTGTTTTGCTCTGGGGGTAATCAACTCTGCCTGTCTGTCTGTCAGCCCTATGAGTCACATGAGAGTCTCCATAGTGGGTGGGGCTATGGATCATGACTCAGCCTCTATGTAGGCATACTGGGCCCTAGGCTAGCAAACTCCTCCTTTGAGGATCTGAATCAGGCAGATCTGCACCCTTCCAAGTTCCCTGGTCAGAGTGCACCTCTGATTAGGTTCTGCAGATGAGCAGATGTGCTCTTTGGGATCACTGCTTGGGCACTTCAGGTATCAACTCAGTCCGCCAAGATAAAAGTGCTGGTTGTTGGAAAACCGTCCCACTCTTCTCTATGGCAGTCAGATTCTCAGTGATTGAACCCCACAGATTCTCTTGCAATCTTCATGATGCAAGATCAGAGTGAGGGCTCCCACAAAGACCTGCAAGTTCTCTTTTCCTACTGGAAAAAAAAGAGGCTCAAGGAAGACCACTCTGTATGGTGCTATGCTATCCTGGGAAAGTGCAATGCAGTCAACATGTAGCTCTTTCTGTTACCCTTCTAATGCAGTTTGTCTGGGTCTCTGAGGTACAGGGGTATGCTTCAGCCTCATCCCATGTTCTAGAATTCTCTCAGCTCTAGAATATCTCTCAGATATCTTGAATAGATATCAGCTGTTATTCTTGTGAGGGGAGCAAAACCAGGATTGACCCATGTTGGCATACTGGTGATGTAATTCTCCAAAACACATAATTTGAAATACATTCTCAATACCCCTAGTTTCAGTGTTGAAATTCACTGTTTCCAAAATCATTAAAGATTTACTTTATGAGCTTACTATTCATTGACAATATAGTAGGTTTAATAAAAATTATACTACTAAGCTATTAATCTTGAGTAATGTGCCATGAACTTGCATTCCACAAGGAGAGAAGACTTAGCCCTTACCTACCAAAGATGAGTTTAAGGCTTCTAATCTCTTAAAAATGTTCTAGAAAATTAATTAAATTACTAGCCCACCATCTGTGAGAATTCTTGAAGCAATTCCTCAGGATTTCATTTGGAGAATAAGGCCATCATAAGTCAACTAAAATCCATGAATTTATGCTAGTTGGGAATACACAAAATACATTTTTGTTTTTTGAAAATACACTGTGTGAACACAAAAGCAGCGTGTATGTATCATGCTTATAATATTGGTAAGCTAAATTTTATTGGTAAGCTAAAATTTAAAAGACAACTAAATGCAGAAATAATTACAAATATGTCTCTAAACAATCAAATAGACTTTGCAGTGTAAAAAGAAAAACAATGGTTCTTTTGAAACATAAATATCAACAAAATTCTGAGAAAGCTAAAATAAATATTTAAAGAAAAAAAATTTAAAGGTTCAAGAGATCTTCCTCATTTTAATCCCATTACTTAGAAAACTCAACCCTAAGCAAGACAACAGTAGAAGCCAGGAGACCAGGTTTTTAATTGACATTTTACCACTATTTCACTTTGCCACTTAAATCAGTTAAATCTGTCTACACCTTAGCTATCTCCTCCTTAAAATTAGGAAATAGATTAGGGGCGCCTAGGTGGCTCAGTGGTTTAAAGCCTCTGCCTTCAGTTCAGGTCATGATCTCAGTGTCCTGGGATCCAGTCCCGCATCGGACTCTCTGCTCAGTGGGGAGCCTGCTTTCCCCCTCTCTCTCTCTCTCTGCCTGCCTCTCTGCCTACTTGTGATCTCTCTCTGTCAAATAAATAAATAAATAAAATCTTAAAAAAAAATTAGGAAATAGATTAGATGATTTCTATAGTTGTCTCTAGTTTTAAAAGTCTAGGATTCTGATTACATTCTGGCTTGAGACCAAAAATCTTTAGAGCAAGATAAAGACTACCACTTAATGATGATGTGACCTTTATAGATTATATTCTCACAAACATTATAAGAGAGGCAAAAGCTTGAAGGTAGTAGAATGAAAGACTTATACTCCCTCAGAGAGGTCATGACTCATTTCCTCACTTCATTCAGGTCTTGGCCAATAACCCTCAACAAAAAGTCTTTCCTGAACACCCCATGTAACAACCCACCCATTATTCACCGGACATTATCATTTTTATTTTTCTCCCTAGTACCCCTTACCACTGCATATTTTACATGTTTAAAATTTTGGATGTTTATTTTCTCCACTAATATAAACTTGATGAGAACAGTTTTGTTCTTTCTTAATTCAGAGCAGTGCTGCCAATAGAATGATACTTAGTATACTCAATGAATGTCTGTTGATTGAATGGTTGATGCTTTCAACAATAAGTAGACTCCCATGACTAAATCCATAATACTGGAAAAGTAAGCTGGAACATGTTATGGAAGGACTTGTACAACATTCTAAGGCAGAGTTATCCAATAAAACTTTGTGATGATAGAAATATTTTAAATTGGTGCTATCCAATTCAGTAGTCACTAGCCACAGTAGCTTTTGAATACATGAAATGAAGCTGTGATTGAGGAACTTATTTATTTTATTTACTTTTAATTAAGTTTCCATTTAAATGTAAAGACCTGAAAATGGCTGTGGCTACTCTCTTAAGCTGTGCATTTTCTAAGGCATTTGGAACTTCAAAACCAAAGACCCATGGAAGATTTATAGGAGGAAAAATAATGAGATGAGAATTATATTTCTGAAAAATAATACTGAAAGTAACATTTAGAATGAATTGGAGTATAGAGAAACTGGAAAACTAAACAGCCAAACTAACTGCAAAAATCTGGATGTTAGGGACTGAAGACCTGAATTAGGGCAGTGACAGGATGAATGGAAGGGGAAAAAATGACTGTGAAACACTGAAGAGGCAAAATAAACAGGATTTTAACTTTTTTTTTTTTTTTTAAATGTCTGCATGATCAAAGGTTAAGAGAGAGAGACTATCCACCATGAGTCATGTTCAGATTTCCAGGAAGCCCTGTACTATTCACTCTTGCAATTCATGCACAATAGGGATGTTAAGAATTCCTAAGTATTCTCCTGCCTTCCAAAGTAAGTGTGTAAAACAATCCACATCTTTCAACCTCTCTTACCCAAGTTTTGGTGTCCCTTCCTTATCAATGGAAAGATACCCGCCCCCTTCCTTTTGGGTTGGGTTTTGAGACTTTAGAGGGCTCTCTAGTACAAGTACCATTACTCCTAGAGCATAGAACAAGGATGAAATAATAGCAACAACTGGCCTCAGAAAGGAAAAAGGGAGAAGAGTTTATGGAGAAGAAGACCAGTTTTTACCAAACTATGCTGAAGCATGTGCATTTCAGATCATCCAGAGTCTGCTTCTGTAACTGTTCAGGGATCAGAGTTCTCATGATTCTCCCCAGGATTTGGCTTGCATACTTTCAAGCAAATGATAGATGTCTTCCCTATCATTCTTCTACACCTCACTCATGAGCCATCTTCTGGCACTGTAGCACCATTGGGACTTCACTTTTCAGTCATGCCTGAGAAATCTTGGCTCCTTCAACTCTCAGGCCCTTGGCCAGAGGAGCTCTGAGCCAGGATTTTGATGTGTTTAACTCTGAATCCATCTTTGCTGCTATGGGTGATTAGAATGAAAACACCACCACTAACCAAAGAACCCAGGTAGCAGAGAAAAACCATACTAGTGTCAAGAAACACTCACTGATAAAAATTCAGATCATTTTGGATACTTTTAAAATCCAAATGCCAAAGTATCAGTCATGGTTCAAAAAACAAATGCATACATTTTAAAAAAAAAAAAAGTCTTTGCTGGCTTGCCTAGCTGGTCAAAAACAAGTCCAACTAAATTCTGTGTCCAATTTAAAGCTGACATTAAATCAAGACTTTCTCCTCTCTCTCTCTCTCTCTCTCTCTCTCTCTCACACACACACACACACACACACACGTATATATAAAATATATGTAAGCACATACACATATAAATTGAAAAATAATTTAAGATTTAAGATGTTATCAAATAAATCCACTTTGTTCCTCATTCCTGTAGAAAGCCATCTGGGACAAGCAGGCATAAGCTTTTTTTTTTTTTTTTTTTTTAAATGGAGGAATACATTTTTATTTTAAGTTCACATCTAAACAGTGAAACCCTTTCTATCACAACACAAGGAAGACTTCTCCCACACTGGCAACTGTTTTTATATGGTTGGCAGATTTCAATGGATCTGAACTCATATGAATAAATTCCAACTACTCCACTGGATGAAAGCTCACACACTTCCGCTTTTACAGATGAAGTAGAAAATAACTGTCAGATGTAAGAAGACTAAAGAGTGATTTAATATTTCATCAACAAAGAAGCCTTGACCCTTATCTGCACTATTAAAATCTTAATATAACAAAGTCATATAATGGGACAGTCAGAATTTAGAAGCAAATAAAATTCCTTGGCAGATCAAGAATTCTTGCCACCTATATCTCAAAGCAGAAGGAAGCATACTCTGCGTTCAGGCTCTGTAATAAGCACATTAAAGTCAAAGGTGTACCTATATATCCCAAGCTAAGTAAAAATGAAAAGAAATGTCTGAGGGCTCATGTTCTGAATAAAACTGTCTATATTTTGAGAAATTCCAGTCTCTATGGACTTCTAATAATTACAACAGCAGGAGATTGAGCCAAAGAGACTCAAAGGAAATTGAAAAGCATGATTTTCAGGGAAAACCCCAACACCCAGAAGAATGACAATATAGATTACTCAGATTTCAATCTATATCAACTAGTAAAACAGGGTATTTGTGTTTGGACAACAGCAGCATGATAGAATATAATCCATCTGAGAGACTAGCATATAATAGCCACCTTTTGTATTGTTCTTCTGAAAGACAAGTGATTATAATTATAAAGTACAAGAAACTTTTGAAAGAATTAGATTTAAAACCTAGGAACTACTAAAACTTTTCAAAATAAGAAATCATACTAAAAAGCAACCATAGGTAAGAGCATGTGCAGAATATGGCTTACCACTTAGTGGCTAATGCTAGTCAAGGTTCAGTCTTATTTTGAATAACTAAATTTTCATTAGAATTTGGTATTATATGGATAATATAGTAATTTCTAAAAATTGAACAGACAATAAATTATTCATAGCCTTATGCTAGAAGACAAATGAGGATTAGAAAATCTCACAACTGTGAGCATATTTATCTGAAGATACTATATTGAACTAGACACCACATTTTAGTTTTTTTCTTAAAATTTATCAATTAATTACTATATTTTCATCACTTTGTTAAATAGGGTCAAAAGATAGATACTCCCATTTTTTTTTTAAGACTTCCCTTACCTATCCCATAACCTCAGAGGTATAGCCTTCATCATTGATTTGAATCTTGTAGAAGCATTTGGAATTACTGTCTGTTTTTAAAGAATAATTCCTGAGATATAAGGTTGGAACTTAGCTCATTACAACCAGCTAAGTGTGATTTTCAAGGTTTTAAAGCGAATAAAACTGTATTAGCTTAACGGGAAATAAGTATCCTCTTAGGAATAAACTTTCAAAATGGCAACCATAGTCAAATCTATTGCTGACAAATGTTAAGTGAACTTCTCTAATTGGATCTTTTTTCTTGTCTTGCCTATCTTGCCCTTATTTCACTTATCTAAAATACTTGCTAAAAAGCAAACAAGGAAGAAGTCTATTTGCTAAGCAAGTTGTCCTCGAAAGACTCCCTATGACTCACCCCAAAATTCCTCAAAGAAAAAGAAAATACATTAACTAACATGTAAAACAACAGGAATAACTTTTAAAAAGATTATAAATGTAAATAATTTTACTTGAATATGGATAAGGGAAGAATGCTCATAGGGAGAAATTTGGAAGTAGTTTAAATTAGAGCAGGGCTCTTTCACTTATTTTTAAACTGGCAATGTCATATAAAATATGTGAATTTGTAACTTTAAAGTTTGAAAATGCATTTAAGGAGAGACATCAAAGGAGTCTAAAAAAATGAGAGTTGAACACATATTTTAACTCATAATTTCCTAATGTGTCCTTGAGTATATTAATGCCACTCAATCTCATAATTTTCATCAATAATATGATTATAATTATATATAAACATGTATTTGTTGTTTTCATGAGATAATTGAAATGTCATATATAAAATATCTGGTAAAGAGGTACCTAACCAACATGAAGTAGGACCAACACTGAAATCAGTTGAGGAGATTCTTTATCCAAAAAACACTAGCAGAGGGGCACCTGGGTGGCGCAATGGTTTAAGCCTCTGCCTTCGGCTCAGGTCATGATCTCAGGGTCCTGGAATAGAGCCCCGCATCGCATCGGGGTCTCTGCTCAGCAGGGAGCCTGTTTCCTCCTCCCTCTCTGCCTGCCTCTCTGCCTCCTTGTGATCTCTGTCTGTCAAATGAATAAATAAAATCTTAAAAAAAAAAAAAACACTATCAGAGTAAATCCAATTTCAAACCCAACCCATTTTTATCCATACTTACTAGATAGCAAAGGCCCACTGTAAACAAATCTCCCAAGAAGATGAAAATGAGCAAACCTCCAAGTTAACCTAGAAAAATCAATACACAAGAAATGTACAACATGCCTGAAAGTGACAGAATTGCTCCCAATAAGCAAGACTTGATTATAAC